>NC_057799.1:411281673-411477896 GCF_018294505.1 Triticum aestivum | reverse complement strand
TTAACACTTAGTGAATACATGAACTCCTCAAACTACGACCGGTAAGTATCCCGATTATTGTCACTTCAGGGTTAACGGATCATAACACATAATAGGTGACTATAGACATGCAAGATAGGATCAATAACTCACATATATTCATGAAAACATAATATCAGATCTGAAATCATAGCACTCGGGCCCTAGTGACAAGCATTAAGCATAGCAAAGTCATTGCAACATCAATCTCAGAACATAATGGATACTAGGGATCAAACCCTAACAAAACTGACTCGATTACATGATAAATCTCATCCAACCCATCACCGTCTAGCAAGCCTACGATGGAATTAATCACGCACAGCGGCGAGCATCATGAAATTGGTGATGGAGGAAGGTTGATGATGACGATGGCGACGGACTCCCCTCTCCGGAGCCCCGAACGGACTCCAGATCAGCCCTCCCGAGAGAGATTAGGGCTTGGCGGCGGCTCCGTATCGTAAAACGCGATGAATCCTTCTCTCTGATTTTTTTCTCCCCGAACGTGAATATATAGAGTTGGAGTTGAGGTCGGTGGAGCCTCAGGGGGCCCACAAGGCAGGGGGGCACGCCCCAGGGGGTGGGCGCGCCCCCACCCTCGTGCACAGGGTTTGGGCCCCTGGTGTTGATTCTTTCGCCAGTATTTTTTATATATTCCCAAAATATTCTCCGTGAAGTTTCAGGTCATTCCGAGAACATTTATTTCTGCACAAAAATAACACTATGGAAATTCTGCTGAAAACAGCGTCAGTCCGGGTTAGTTCCATTCAAATCATACAAGTTAGAGTCCAAAACTAGGGCAAAAGTGTTTGGAAAAGTAGATACGATGGAGACGTATCACTAAACACCTCCTTCAAGGATCAAACTCTTGGATCAAGAGTGTTTAGGTTTCAACCCGAACACCCCTGTACTACCTACATGGGGGCTGAAGCCGACGACTCGCCAACTCTCAGATTTAGTGAAACGGCCGCACAGGAGGCAAAATTTTAATACAAACAACAAGCATTATATTACATATTGACTTTGTTTCATAATACAGGACGGGATAACATGAACTTTTCCATTCAAAGATAATGTCCTTTTGTAACACCCACGATGCGGCTATACCTCCCACGTGTCGAGGCACGACTTAGAGGCATAACCGCATTGTAGGTATTGTCGCAGGAAGTGTCATCTTCACACAATCCCATGTAATGAACAAGAATGGGATAACGAGAGTTGGCTTACAATCGCCACTTCACACAATACATAAATTAATTCATACATCATCCAAAATCCACACATAGACCGACTACGGTCAAATCCAAATGAAAATAAGATAACCCCAAATGCTAGATCCCCGATCGTCCCAACTGGGCTCCACTACTGATCATCAGGAAAAGAAACATAGTAACGACCACGTTCCTCGTCGAACTCCCACTTGAGCTCGGTTGCGTCACCTGCACTGGCATCGTCGGCACCTGCAACTGTTTTGGTAGAATCTGTGAGTCACGAGGACTCAGCAATCTCACACCCGCGAGATCAAGACTATTTAAGCTAATAGGAAAAGATGGTGTAATGAGGTGGAGCTGCAGAAAGCACTAAGCATATATGGTGGCTAACATACGCAAATGAGAGTGGGAAGAGAAGCAACGCAATGGTCGCGAAGCTAGAAATGATCAAGAAGTGATCCTGAAACTACTTACGTGCATACATAACCCAGACCGTGTTCACTTCCCGGACTCCGCCGAGAAGAGACCATCACGGCTACACACACGGTTGATGTATTTTAATTAAGTCAAGTGTCAAGTTCTCTACAACCGGACATTAACAAATTCCCATCTGCCTCATAACCGCGGGCACGGCTTTCGAAAGATAATACCCTGCAGGGGTGTCCCAACTTAGCCCATTATAAGCTCTCACGGTCAACGAAGGATAAACCTTCTCCCGAGAAGACCCGATCAGTCTCGGAATCCCGGTTTACAAGACATTTCGACAATGGTAAAACAAGACCAGCAAAGCCGCCCGATGTGCCGACAAATCCCGATAGGAGCTGCACATATCTCGTTCTCAGGGCACACCGGATGAACACTACGTACAACTAAAACCAGCCCTCGAGTTTTCCCAAGGTGGCGCTGCAAGTGGCTCTAGTTTGGACCAGCACTCAGAGGAACACTGGCCCGGGGGTTTAAATAAAGATGACCCTCGGGCTCGCGAAAACCCAAGGGAAAAAGGCTTAGGTGGCAAATGGTAAAACCAAGGTTGGGCCTTGCTGGAGGAGTTTTATTCAAGGCGAACTGTCAAGGGGGTCCCATAAATCACCCAACCGCGTAAGGAACGCAAACTCAAGGAACATAATACCGGTATGACGGAAACTAGGGCGGCAAGAGTGGAACAAAACACCAGGCATAAGGCCGAGCCTTCCACCCTTTACCAATATATAGATGCATTAATTAAATAAGAGATATTGTGATATTCCAAAATATCCATGTTCCAACATGGAACCAACTTCAACTTCACTTGCAACTAGCAACACTATAAGAAGGGCTGAGCAAAAGCGGTAACTTAGCCAAACAACGGTTTGCTAGGAAAGGATGGTTAGAGGCTTGACATGGCAATATGGGAGGCATGATATAGCAAGTGGTAGGTAGTGTCGTGGAATTGTCACGGCAGATTCCCTCATGCAAGGACTTAGTCGTGGAGCCATCGCAGCTAGGAAGCTTAAAGGGGTTGAGCGGGACAAGGAACACGAGGATTATACTGGTTCAGCCCCTTACGGTGAAGGTAAAACCCTACGTCCAGTTGAGGTGGTATTAATTAGGGTTTCGATGACCAGGGAGCTAAAGTGCTTTGCCTGACTCTCGATCTGTTGTCTTCGACCTGAACCGCCGCCGGGTCACCCCTTTATATAGAGAGGTTGATGCCCAGCGGCTCTTAGAGTCCCGGCCGGCTTATAACAGTATCCGGCCCGGACTCTTAACTACTCTTGCCTTACATTACAAGTCTTGCCATAACGGCGGTTTATCACTACGAGCCTTAAGCCGCCTCCGGGTCTTAAGCCCATTATTGATCTGCCATTCTTAAGCTTGGTACTGGGCTTCACGTGATGATCATTATGACGTAACCCGGCCCCTCCTGGGCGGGTGACTCTAATGGTTATATCCTCAACATTAGGCCCCAGATTGATTTGAACCGGTTCATGTCAATCTTCAATACCTTTAAGAGAAAATCTTCCGGCTTCTGCTTGTGCGAAGGTTATAACCCGCCGTGACGTCATCTTCGGGATTCTTGGTAACCCGCCATGATGTCATCTTCCATTAAATTCATTTTTTATTCTATCATATCCCAACAGATCTTATCTTAATGACCATCCCGAGAATCGAGGCGTTTCTGCGGCAAGATAATCACGTCTTTGGCCTCCTCGTTTCTCGCGCCCACTTACTAGCCGTCCCTTATAAATAGGCCCGGCCCATAAGCCTTCGTCACTCTTCTCCTCCATCATCTTCCTCCTCTGACACTCCAGAGCCCGAGCTCCACTGCCGCCGGCGCGCCTCTCGTCTTCCTCAACCTCGGCCGCTGCATCACCCTGAACTGGTCCAGAGAAACGGCGGCGACCTCCGCGGCTCATTAGCGCCAGTAAGTCCTTGCCACTCCATACAGTAGATTCGCATTAGGGTTCTGTCGTTCTCCCCTGTTCTTCGTAGTTTCATCTCAAGTTCTTCATAGTTCCTCCACCACGACTCCTTTTGATCCGAAAATGGTACAAAACTCCTGCGGTAGTAGTTTCTCACCCATTCTTATGCTAGCAGATCCCTCTTGCCCGCAAAAAGATCTCGTTTAGGGCTTATGAACTTCTCTGTATCAACTTTTTAGGTCTAGAAATTTTTCCTTTCTGGACGATCGTTTGATCCAAAATAATCCCTGCGATCTGTGAAACTTGTTTATGCAACTCTTAGACAAAAACTGCATTTTTCAGCCATAGCGGCTCATATCGCCGGCTTAAAAGAAGCCATGCTTTGTGAAATTTCCGGCTTACTCATAATAGAGTTAAATAACTTAAATTACTTATAATACCCACGGCGGCTTAAATAACCTGACACAAGTAGTCATATATCATTAGGCCCCTTCATGAACCGCCGTCCTGAATACTGAACTGAAATTTTTCTCCGGCTTAAATTTGAACTGGAAATTTTCCTTTGTCATAGGCTTCCATTTTCCACAATGCTGCCCAAGGCTCCCAAGGCACCCATTACGTGCAACTGGGTGAGGTCCAACGTTACTGAAAGCACCTTAGATGACTTCGTAAAAATGGGTTACCTGCCCAAAAAGGAGGTCTTGTCCTACCGTGCGCCTGACCCGTCCGAAGAGAGACCTCAACCAAAAGACGGAGAGGTTGTTGTATTTGCTGACCACATGAGCCGGGGCTTTGCTCCTCCTGGCTCAAAATTCTTCAGAGATGTTCTGAACTTTTTTGATCTGCGACCTCAAGACATTGGACCCAATTCCATGTCGAACATTTGTAACTTTCAAGTGTTCTGTGAGGTATATGTTGGAGAGGAACCCAGCCTGCTACTCTTTAGGGAGTTATTTTACCTGAACCGCCAGAATGAATGCGCCAACGGGCCTAGCTTGGAACTTGGTGGAATATCAATTCAACGACGGAGGGATTGTCTCTTTCCTTATGCTGAGCCGCCAAGCCACCCAAAGGACTGGAATCAGACATGGTTCTACTGCCAGGCTACTTCTCCGGCTGATGAGAACCCTCTGCCCGGCTTTCGCGCCCTGCGTCTGGAGTCAAACCACCCCCTGCCAGACAAATTATCTCAAGCTGAGCGTCAACCACTTATCCCCACCATCAACAAAATCAAAGCTCTTCTGGGGAACGGCCTTAACGGCGTTGATCTGGTCTGGGTCTGGATTGCTTGGCGGGTGATTCCTCTAAGCCGCCGCCCCGGCTTAATGTGTGATTACACGGGCCGGAAGGATGATCCTCTTCGGCACAGCCCCAACAACTTACCTGAAGACGTCATTGATGACATGACCAAGTCCCTTCTGAACGAGAGCTTAGCAGATTGCGGGAGGACCGGCTTAAGTCCCTTCTGCAAAGCTAACCCGGCTCCGGCGGTAAGCTACTGATCTAAGCACTTTACTTTCCATTTTAACAATTTTCGTCTTAACTTCAAGAAACCTTTGTTGTATTTTTCAGGCTAATGATAAGTTCTGGAAGGTCAGGTATGACCATGAGGCTGCTAAAAAAGCCAGGAAGGCTAAAAAAGCCGCCAGGAGAGCCGCTCCCCGCAAGAAGGGGAGTAAGCCTAGCGCCTCAGACCTGCTTCAGCTGGATGACACCTTCGAGTCAGAGGTAGCCCTTGATTCTTATGCTCTTCTTTGTTTTTTGTTTGTTCTTAACCACCTTATTGACACTGATTATCAGCAGGAGGACACCGGAGCCAGTAACCCGGTGACTGAAGAGGTAACTATACTTTCCTCCGACTCGGAGCCCTTGCCAAGGCTGAAAGTCCGAAGAGTAACCCGGAAAGTAAGATTTTCACATCCTTTAGCTTATCAAGATCCTCAATTTCTTTTGAAGCGACAGATTCATGACAGCCGGAGACACACCCGGACCAACAAGGATGCAGACCTCTCCTCCGCCTTACCTGAAGCATCAAGGAAGCGCCGAACCGAGGTTATCTCCAACTTATATCCTTTTCATCCTTTAGCGGGCGTCACTCGTCAACCACTTAATTCGTCTGATTCAAACTATCAGGAAACTTCACCTTCCTCCGGTGACTCCATGCAATCTAACTTGCCGGCTTTCAAGACCGCACCCGGGTAATGATGATCAGCTTATTTTGTGCTTATCCTACTCATGTTTTTGCACTAACCTTTTGACTTTCAGTGCACAAGCAAAGCTCAGCAAGAGGGCAAAGAAAAGTAACCCGGTCGAAGAGCCGGTCTTGACTGAACCCAACGCCTCTGCCTCTGAGCCACCGTCTGCACCAGCTCCAGAAACCACCACTCCAACTGAAGAACAAGCCATGGGGGGTTCTGACAACCCGGAGATTCCCAGCCCAGCTCAACCGGCCGATGACCCGGATGTGGTGATTACCCGGACCGAATATGTTGAGCCGGGAAGACCCACTGTGCTGGCTAGATGCTCTGCTAAAGAAGAACTGCTAGAGCGCCGCAGGGCCAGACTGGATATCACTAACTATGCTAACTTGAGCATTGGAGATATTGTTGCTGGTTATATTGGTCAAGTGCACAACAGCCGGGACCTGGAAATTGACATGGTGAAGCAGATACAGCAAAAATCTGAGGTATAATTCCCTTGTTTACTCCATAGTCATCCTTACCATACTAGCCCCCAAGTCTATTACTTATGACAGAATATGTTGTAGACTTAATACCGGCTTACCTGGTAACACTCAAGGGCCGAGTTAAACAGCCTAGGTGAACCGGTCTTTTACCTTATGTTTTAATCAAGTAATTGAGCAACTTTGCCCATTAGCCCCCAAGTGCCAAGCACCTTTGCCTGCAGAGTGCTTGGGACTTATTTTGATGAACCGACACTGTAAATAAAGCTTCTCAGCCTACATTAGCCCCCAAGTGCCAAGTGTCTTTGCTTGCAAAGTGCTTGGGACTTTAATATTGCATGATAATCACTCAAACTGTAACCCGGAACTTGTACAGGCTGCCTGCAAGAAACTTGAGTTGGAAATCTCTGATCTGAAGACGCGGAGAATCAGAGGATCCCAACTCCACGCTATGAAGCAGTCAGCCTGATCCCTCCGACTCGTAAGCATACCTTCGCCACAGAAGTTGACCCGGCCGGGTTAATTGATGATGAGGCTCAATTTGAAGCTTTGAGCGGCATTGACTGGAAATCATCAACCTTCCAGGTCATGGAAACAGCCGGAGGAGCGGAGAGGGATGAGCTAGAAGCTTCAACCCAACAAGCACCTTGATTACTTAGGCAGCTCATGGTTACGCCTTATAAACAATGCCTCACCTTTTGGACTCGGGGAGTCCTGTAATAGAGTAGGAAAAACAGTTAATTTTGTCGTCCCATCGTGCACGTGTGCAGCGCTTAACTCCGTTGAAGCTACTCTTTTATATTCCTCCGGGTTATGTTTGATCATTTACTTTCCTTAAGCTTGAAGAACTGTCTTTAATTGTTCTGCATAGAAAAATAAATCACAAGTCTCTAGGCGGCTGCAAGCCTTGCAAGTACACCTCCGGCTTATGTAACCCAAATAATGAGGTTGAGAACGCAACTCCGGTTCAGCAGCACCTATAATGCCTATTGTGTGCTATCAACATTATTAATCAAAGTTAAGCCGGCGGAGTAAGAACCGCCCGTGCACACTTTTGATTTGATCCAAAGAACTTGTTGCAAACCAAAAGATCAAAAACTTAGGGGCTTCTGATTTGAATACGACCAGAGAACCGTCCCAAAGGGGTTAAGCTAAGATTCGAATGCGATCATATAGCCCCCAGTGGCTTTGGCGTTGCCGATCAAGAGGGTACCGACAGCTATGTTCTCTTTGGTTCGAATACGACCTATGTTTGAACAGGAAGCCCCCAAATGACCTTGAGAATTGTGTTACGAATACGATCCACGTCGGTTCCCAAAGGGGGTTGAGCTATGATTCAAGTATGATCAAGAAAACTCCCCAATGGGCTCGACAATATGCCAATCAAGTGGGTATCGACAGCTATGTTCTCTTTGGTTCGAATATGACCTATTTTGAACAGGAAGCCCCCAAGTGATCATATGATACCATAATGAAAATAACAATGACACATTTACCTTTGGAGGGAAAAAAGGACGGAGGTCCTGCTCTATTATTCATCATAATATATACATGGCTATAGAAATATATACATTACGAGAGCCGGTGGCTCAAGTGTAATAAGGCCGAAGCTGGGCTATGTTCCACGGCTGACGGGTCTCTTCCTCCGACTTACGTGAATCCTTGTGCTCCCGAACATCGATAAGGTAGTATGACCCGTTGTGCAAGTTCTTGCTGACCACAAAGGGTCCTTCCCAAGGCGGGGATAACTTGTGTGCATCTGTTTGATCCTGGATGAGCCGGAGCACCAGATCACCTTCCTGAAAGACCCTGGACTTAACCCGGCGGCTGTGATAACGGCGCAGGTCTTGTTGGTAAATCGCCGAGCGAGCTGCTGCCACGTCACGCTGTTCGTCCAACAAGTCAAGAGCATCTTGACGCGCCTGCTCATTATCCGCCTCAACATAAGCCGCCACTCGAGGCGAGTCATGACGGATGTCGCTAGGGAGGACCACTTCTGCTCCATAAACCATGAAGAAAGGCGTGTAACCCGTAGACCTGTTAGGAGTAGTATTGATGCTCCATAACACGGAGGGTAACTCCTCCACCCAACAAACCAGCGTCCGTTGCAAAGGGACCAAAAGCCGGGGCTTGATGCCCTTCAAGATCTCCTGATTGGCTCTCTCAGCTTGACCATTGGATTGAGGGTGAGCCACTGATGAAACATCAAGTCGAATATGCTCTCGTTGACAAAACTCCTCCATGGCGCCTTTAGACAGATTGGTACCATTGTCAGTTATAATGCTGTGTGGAAAACCAAAGCGAAATATCACCCTTTTCATGAACTGAACCGCTGTGGCTGCGTCACACTTACTAACTGGCTCTGCTTCAACCCACTTTGTGAACTTGTCGACCGCCACCAAGAGGTGGGTCTTCTTATCCTTGGATCTTTTAAAAGGCCCAACCATATCAAGCCCCCAGACCGCAAATGGCCAAGTAATTGGAATCATCCTCAACTCCTGAGCCGGCACATGAGCCCGTCGCGAGAACCTCTGACAACCGTCACATTTACTGACCAAGTCCTCTGCATCAGCATGAGCCGTCAGCCAATAAAAACCATGACGAAAAGCCTTGGCCACAAGGGATTTTGAGCCGGCATGATGGCCATAATCCCCCTCGTGAATCTCACGTAAAATTTCTTGACCTTCCTCAGGGGAAACACAACGCTGGAAAGTTCCAGTGACACTGCGATGATGCAGCTCGCCATTGATAATTATCATCGACTTAGACCGCCGGGTTATTTGCCTGGCCAAAATTTCATCCTCAGGCAATTCTCCCCAGGTCATGTAAGCCAAGTATGGTACTGCCCAGTCTGGGGTAATGTGGAGAGCCGCCACCAACTGTGCCTCCGGGTCAGGAACAGCCAAGTCTTCCTCTGTAGGCAACTTAACAGAAGGGTTATGCAAAATGTCCAAGAAAGTATTAGGCGGCACCGGCTTTCGCTGAGAGCCCAGCCGGCTTAATGCATCAGCCGCCTCGTTCTTCCTGCGATCGATGTGCTCTACTTAGTAACCCTGAAAATGTCCAGCAATGGCATCAACTTCGCGGCGATAAGCCACCATGAGAGGGTCCTTGGAATCCCACTTGCCTGACACTTGTTGGGCCACTAAATCTGAGTCGCCAAAGCACCTTACCCGGCTCAAGCTCATCTCCTTAGCCATCCGAAGACCATGGAGCAAGGCCTCGTACTCAGCCGCATTGTTAGTACAGGGGAAACATCAACCGTAGCACATAGCAAAACTTGTCACCTCGAGGGGAAGTTAATACAACTCCAGCCCCCGAGCCTTCCAATTGCCTAGACCCGTCGAAGTGAATAGTCCAGTATGTATTATCCAGTTTCTCTTCAGTCACCTGCAGCTCTGTCCAATCGTTGATGAAATCCACCAATGCTTGAGATTTGATAGCAGTGCGCGGCATGTATTTTAGACCATGAGGCCCAAGTTCTATAGCCCACTTAGCCACTCTTCCCGTGGCTTCTCTGTTTTGGATGATATCTCCTAGGGGAGCAGAACTAACAACAGTGATGGGGTGACCCTGGAAATAATGCTTAAGCTTCTGGCTTGCCATGAACACACCATAAACAAGCTTCTGCCAATGTGGATACCGCTGTTTGGACTCAATGAGTACTTCGCTGACGTAGTAAACCGGCCGCTGAACCGGATACTCCTTACCCGCTTCCTTACGCTCCACCACCACAGCCACACTGACGGCTCGTGTGTTAGCGGCCACATACAGCAATAAGGGCTCCTTGTCAACGGGAGCAGCAAGGACTGGTGGCTCAGCTAGCTGTCTTTTCAAATCCTCAAAAGCAGTATTAGCAGCATCATTCCAGATAAAGTCATCTGTTTTCTTCATCATCTGGTACAGTGGCATGGCCTTTTCGCCCAACCGGCTTATAAACCGGCTCAAAGCAGCGATGCGACCCGCCAGACGCTGGACAACGTTTATGCACGCCGGTTTAGCCAAAGAGGTAATTGCCTTGATCTTTTCCGGGTTAGCTTCAATGCCTCTGTGAGAAACCAGAAAACCCAAGAGCTTGCCTGCAGGAACGCCAAAAACACACTTGGCCGGGTTAAGCATCATCTTGTAGATCCGGAGATTATCAAAGGTCTCTCTCAGATCATCTATCAAGGTCTCCTTCTCTCTGGATTTAACTATGATATCATCCACATAGGCATGAACGTTGCGCCCAATCTGGTGATGAAGACAATTCTGCACGCAACGTTGGTAAGTCGCCTGTGCACTCTTGAGCCCAAAAGGCATAGACACATAACAGAAGGCTCCAAATGGAGTGATGAACGCTGTCTTCTCCTGGTCCTTAACTACCATTTTGATCTGATGGTATCTAGAGTAAGCGTCCAAAAAGCTTAAACGCTCACAGCCCGCCGTAGCATCAATAATTTGATCAATACGGGGAGAGCAAAGGGATCAGCCGGACAAGCTTTGTTTAAATCCGTATAATCCACACACATACGCCAGGCGCCGTTCTTCTTGAGCACAAGCACCGGGTTAGCTAACCACTCTGGATGAAAGACTTCAACAATAAACCCGGCCGCCAAGAGCCGGGCTACTTCCTCACCGATGGCTTTCCGCCTCTCCTCATTAAACCGCCGGAGGAATTGCCTGACCGGCTTAAATTTCGGATCAATGTTGAGAGTGTGCTCAGCGAGTTCTCTAGGTACACCTGGCATGTCAGAAGGTTTCCACGCAAAGATGTCCCTGTTCTCACGGATGAACTCGATGAGCGCGCCTTCCTATTTCGGATCCAGATTGGCACTGATGCTGAACTGCTGAGATGAGTCTCCTGGAACAAAGTCAACAAGTTTAGTCTCATCAGCTGATTTAAATTTCATTACCGGCTCATGCTCTGTGGTTGGCTTTTTCAAAGACGTCATATCTGCCGGGTCAACATTGTCCTTGTAAAACTTCAACTCCTCTGTGGCACAAAGAGATTCCGCGTAAGCCGCGTCACCTTCCTCACACTCCAAGGCTATCTTTCGGCTGCCATGAACCGTAATGGTCCCATTGTGACCCGGCATCTTGAGCTGCAAATACACGTAACACGGCCGTGCCATGAACTTGGCGTAAGCCGGCCGCCCAAATAAAGCATGATACGGACTTCTTATCTTAACCACCTCAAAGGTTAATTTTTCCGCCCTGTAGTTATACTCATCTCCAAAAGCCACTTCCAGCTCGATCTTACCAACTGGATATGACGACTTACCAGGCACCACCCCATGGAAAACAGTATTGGACCGGCTGAGGTTCTTATCAATCAATCCCATACGACGGAAGGTCTCATAATAGAGGATGTTGATGCTGCTGCCTCCGTCCATGAGCACTTTAGTGAATTTATATCCCCCCACCTGAGGAGCCACCACCAGGGCCAGGTGACCCGGATTATCAACCCGGGGAGGATGATCTTCCCTACTCCACACAATAGGCTGCTCAGACCATCTTAAATAGCGTGGAACCGCCGGCTCAACAGCATTCACAGCCCTTTTATGAAGCTTCTGATCTCGCTTGCACAGACTGGTGGTAAACACATGATACTGTCCACCATTGAGCTGCTTTGGATTGGTCTGGTATCCCCCCTGCTGCTGCTGATGACCCTGGTCGGACTGCTGATTAAAGCCCCCTTGAACATTCTGAGAATTGGAATTTGAACCGCCGCCCGGGCCATGAAAACCGCCAGCGCCTGAGCCGCCGCCCGGGCCACTGTTGCCATTGAAAGCATTGGAATTTTTAAAGGCCTTCATGATTGCACAATCCTTCCATAGATGAGTGGCCGGCTTTTCCCTAGAGCCATGCCTTGGGCAAGGCTCATTCAACAACTGTTCAAGCGTCGGGCCTGACCCGCCGGCTCGGGGAGATGGTCTCCCCTTGCGCCGGTGGTTGTTACCCTGTGAATTGGCGTTGGCCACAAACTCCATACTGCCATCAGCCTTATGCTTGTTACCTCCTTGGTTCGCCAGGTTATGCTGGGGGCCCTTGCCATTGCCGTTCCGTTTTCCCTTCCCTGTCCTTTCATCGTCCGACGCGGGATCCTTGGTACTATCAGAGTCGGCGTACTTGACCAGAGCCGCCATCAGCGTACCCATATCATTGCAATCACGCTTGAGCCGCCCGAGCTTCATCTTCAGGGGCGCAAAACGACAATTCTGCTCTAACATTAAGACTGCAGAGCCGGCATCCATCTTATCAGATGAATGTATTATCTCTTTGACCCGGCGAACCCAATGGGTTGTAGACTCACCCTCCTGCTGCTTACAGTTAGTCAAATCCACAATTGACATAGACTGTCTACATGTATCTTTGAAGTTTTGGATGAACCGGGCTTTTAGCTCAGCCCAAGACCCGATAGAGTTTGGTGGCAGTCCTTTCAACCAAGTGCGGGCAGTCCCATCTAACATCATGGTGAAGTACTTGGCCATAGCGGCTTCACTAACCTCCAGAAACTCCATAGCCATCTCGTAACTCTCGATCCATGCTCCGGGTTGTAAATCAGCCGTGTAATTAGGTACCTTCCTAGGCCCTTTGAAATCCTTTGGCAGACGTTCATTACGGAGAGCCGGCACCAGACAAGGAACACCTCCAGTCCTCGTAGGTATACCCACGTCGATGGAAGCCGTCGGATAAGCCGGGAGTGGCTGGTAAGCCGTCAACTGAGCCGCCTGCTCCGCCTCTTGTCGTTCTCTGTCTTGGTCTACCGTGTTAAAAACTCCATTATGAGCCGGGCCGTGGCCTGGAGGCAAGTCACGGCGTCGGACATTGCTAGAGCCGGTCGCTGAGACCATGTGTCTGCTATAACTCGGGCTCCGACCTGGATGAGGGGTTGAATGAATCCTGTCCCGGCTATATGAATATGCCTCCTGTTGCGCCAGAGCCGTCTGAAGGAGTTTTCTGACCCGGCGGGTTTCAACCGCCGTCGGAGAGTCACCATCGATTGGGAGAGCCGCCAGGCGCGCCGCCGCGGCGACCATGTTTTCCAATGGGTTGGCATAATGACCCGGCGGTATTGGCACATACTGAGGCGGGGCAGCGTTCACCCGGGGAGGCCCCATCACTTGGGGCTGAATTGACGTTCCAGCCCTGGGCGCCGTGATTTCTGGCGGGTTACTGGGCCCTGCACCAGGTGTGTTGAAGAGGTTTCGAGGATCGTAAACCGGAGGGAGTCGAGATTGGGCCTTTTGATGCCTCCTTCTCATGACCTCATTGGACGCGTTCTGATCCATCGTGAGCCGAAAAGACTGTGCCTGAATCAGCTGAGTCTGGGCGTCGAGAGCCGCCCTCTCCGCAGCCATCCTGATCCCTTCCGCCGCCAGATCCTCCTTGGCTCTTGCTAGATCCAACCTTAACTGTGCCACCTCTGTGTCATGCTGAGCTTGATCCGCTGGGGCGACCGTAGCGGTTAACAGGGCCGTCATCTTGTCTGTGAGATCCATCAGCACCTGAGCCGGCGAGGGCACAGGGCTTCCTGCCCTGGCGGCGGGGTTTTGAACAGGTTGTGCGCTAGCCATGAAGATTCCAACCCGGCTCGGCGGCTCAAAGGGGTCCGGAATACTGTCGCCATCGGAACAACTCCTGAGCCTGCCATCTTGAAGTTGGTATAACGAGTTGGTCTCCTCTGTGGATGACTCGCTGTCAGAGCGAGCGGCCGTCTCCTCGCCAGATCCGGATCTTTTAGAGAGTCCCCCATGGACGCATCCCACGAAAGCATGCTTCAAGGCAGGCAGAGTTCGGGCGGGCCGTGCATGCTGAGCCGTCTCAATGAGATCGGCGCAGAGGTCCGGCTCACCAATCTTGCCAATAAAGACATGGATTCCGCCGAAGGGGACCCGGTACCCGTACTCGATTGAGCCGGCATCGGGGCCCCAGTTTGCATCGTTGATGTAGAGCTTGCCGTGACGAATCTTGGTCATCCGGCCCACAGCGTATCCCTTGAGCCCTTCAAAGCTTCCCTTCAAGAACTCAAATCCACCGTGCGCTGGCCCCACGGTGGGCGCCAACTGTCGTGGAATTGTCACGACAGATGCCCTCATGCAAGGACTTGGTCGTGGAGCCATCGCAGCTAGGAAGCTTAAAGGGGTTAAGCGGGACAAGGAAAACGAGGATTATACTGGTTCGGCCCCTTACAGTGAAGGTAAAAGCCTACGTCCAGTTGAGGTGGTATTACTTAGGGTTTCGATGACCAGGGAGCTAAAGTGCTTTGCCTGACTCTCGATCTGTTGTCTTCGACCTGAACCGCCGCCGGGTCACCCCTTTATATAGAGAGGTTGACGCCCAGCGGCTCTCAGAGTCCCGTCCGGCTTATAACAGTATCCGGCCCGGACTCTTAACTACTCTTGCCTTACATTACAAGTCTTGCCATAACAGCGGTTTATCACTACGGGCCTTAAGCCGCCTCCGGGTCTTAAGCCCATTATTGATCCGCCATTCTTAAACTTGGTACTGGGCTTCACGTGATGATCATTATGACGTAACCCGGCCCCTCCTGGGCGGGTGACTCTAATGGTTATATCCTCAATAGGTAGCGCAGCATGGCAATTGAGCGAACAACTAGCAAAACAAAGATAAAAGTGATTTCGAGGGTACGGTCATCTTGCCTGCAAGGTTCTCAGAGTTGTCGAAAGCTTGATCCTCGTAAGCATACTCAACAGGTTCCTCGTTCACGAACTCGTCTCCCGGCTCTTCCCACAGCAAGAACACAAGCAATGGAACCACAATCAATCACGGGAAGTGCACAAGCAACATGATGCAATACATGCATGATATGCGAGATATGATATGCGATGCGTATGCGTGCTCCGGAAGAAAAAAGGATGAACAAGGCAGTAACTTGGCAGACCAAGTATACTACTGGAAAGATGAGATGATTTCGGTCGAAATCGATATAAAGATCACCGGAAACGGATGCACGGTTTGCAAATGGCAAGCAAAACAAGAATGACACGATTCTGTGATTAACAGCATGATAGCACTTAGAATACATCAAGTAACTATACTACAGCACCCCAACATAGCAACAAAGCATATGGCAGTAATCTACAGGACATGCTTGACAAAAGATGAACACTGAGCTACGGCTAGATCACAACATAACAGGTTCAAACAAGCATGGCAAAAGTGCAAAAGATATCAGGTTCACAGACTTGGTAAAAATACTGGACATGGCAGAAACAGCATCAGGTACCACTGTTCAGAGCAAGAAAAACACATGCTACAGGAACTTAACATAGCAAAACAAGGCATGGCATGAATCTACTAAATGCATAGAACAAAAGTCCCTTACTGACCATAAGCCAAAAAGGATCAGAAGATATGATGGCACCCATGTAAACATAGCATGTTTCGTTAACAGGTTTCAGACAGCATAAAACAGAACATGGCGTTAGCAGAATTATGAAGGCATCTTGGTGAGCTTGATTCACTCACCACAAAGCAATGCATGACAAAACAAGCATACCTACAGCCATATGGCATGTTTATGAAGCTAACCATGGCAAGAGCAAGTTCATAGCATGTATGGATCAACTACAACAACCTTGGCAAAATTGAATATCATGTTGACATTCTGCCAGAAATATTTTATAGCAAAAGTAGACCAAGATTAAGACATGCTATATCACTCCATAATTGAAAACAGTGGCATGGATGGATAGAGCACAACTATATCTACAAAACATCCTTACTGAACATACTCAAAAGAAGCATGGATCTCACTGTAGACACATGGATACATGGCAACAAAATAACATCAGGTAACAGACTTAGCAAAATCCTAAGTCCCTGGAAACAGAAACATCACGAAGCCTAGTTTGCATGCTTGTGCTAGTCACCACATAGATCACAAGAATACATGGCATACACCTCTGTAAAGATGGCATGGCATAGATCAAAACACCTGTAGAGCTCATGCTCATAAGATGCACACATCAATTGCAACAAAAACAACAAATCACCAAGTTCTGATAAGTAACAGCAGTAAACATCATATAGCACTCTTGGACCAGAGATTTGGGCATCAAGATGGACTTAAACGAGCATGGAACAATGGAACAAAATGAAGAGCATCTCGTGACGAACATGGCCTGAATCGGAGCAGTATGCAATGAGATATGATGCGATGAACATGAGCACATTATGCAATAATTTCGAGACTTAGCAGAAAAACACGGGGCCAAAAGTCAACCATCGGTCCAGAGGATCGGGCACGCGCGGAAGTCGAGGATCGCCGGAGACGAGGAAGGGGAAGTCGCCGGAGCGGGGGCCTGTGAGGGGGGGGCGCCGGCTCCGGGCCGGACCTCACCCGAGGAGGCGCGGGGAGGCGCGGGATCCTACGGCGCGGGACAGCGCGGATGCCTCGGCGGCGGCGCGGCGGATGGAACGCGGCGGCGGCGGCGGGGAACGGCGAGGCGCACGGGCGGAGGAGGAGCTCGGCCGCGGGGCGTCCCGCGGGCAGGCGGCGGACGGCGGACGGGCCGGGAGGGCCCGACTCGGGCTCACCGGGCCGCGAGCGTGGATGGCGGCGGCGGGACACGTGTCGTGCCCCGATTGGTCGGGCGCGGCGGCGGGATTCGTCCGGCCGGACCGGACACGTCCGGCTGCGGAGAGAGGAAGGGTTAGGGTTTTGATCTGCGTGAGAAATCCGAGAGGAATCACATATTTATAGCTAGAGGGAGCTAGGAGACTCCAAATGGAGTGCGGTTTTCGCTCACACGATCGTGATTGAACGACCGAGAGCATGGAAGTGACTTAGATGGGTTATTGGGCTGTTTGGAGGGGGTTTTTGCCGCAACACACAAAAGGCCTTTGCGGTTACCCGGTTAACCGTTGGAGCATCAAACGACCTCCAAATGGAACGAAACTTGACAGGTGGTCTACCGGTGGTGTACCAAGGCCACTTGGCAAGACTCGGTCCATTCCGAGAATGTTTAACACCCGCTCACAAAAAGAAACAAAAGGGGTGCGCCGGTGCACGTGGGAGTGTCGGATTGCAAAATGGACAACGGGGAAAATGCTCGGATGCATGAGACGGACACGTATGCAAATGAGATGCACATGATGACATGATATGGGATGCATGATATGAACAAAATGCAAAACGAAAGACAAAACCCAACCATGGAGGGAATATCATAACACATAGCCGAAAATGGCAAGAGTTGGAGTTACAAATATGGAAAGTTACATCCGGGGTGTTACAACACTCCACCACTACGAGAGGATCTTGTCCCGAGATCTAGGACTTCAAGAACTCCGGATATTCGGAACGGAGGTGGTCCTCGCGTTCCCAGGTGGCTTCTCGGTCGGAATGGTGTGACCACTTCACTTTTAGGAATTTGATTGACTTGTTGCGAGTTTTGCGCTCAGTTTCTTCAAGAATAGCAACGGGGTGCTCATGATAAGACAGATCTTCTTGGAGGTCAATCTCTTCGAAGTTGATGGTGCGCTCAGGAGTCTTGAAGCACTTGCGAAGCTGTGACACGTGGAACACGTCGTGCACGTTCGCGAAGTTGGAGGGAAGCTCAAGTTGATAGGCGAGGTCGCCTCTTTTGCCAATGATTTTGAAAGGACCCACGTATCTAGGGGCAAGCTTCCCTTTGATACCGAAGCGACGAGTGCCTTTCATTGGAGAGACGCGGAGGTAGACATGGTCTCCGATCTCGAAAGCCACATCACGCTGCTTGCTATCATAGTAACTCTTCTGGCGCGATTGCGCGGCTTTGAGATTTTCACGGATGACTTTACACATTTATTTAGCCTCTGTGATTAAGTCGTTGCCAAGAAGTTGGCGTTCACCAGTCTCTGACCAATTGAGAGGAGTACGACACTTTCTGCCATAGAGAATCTTGAATGGGGCCTTGCCCGAACTTGCTTGGAAACTGTTGTTGTAGGATAATTCGGCATATGGAAGACAATCTTCCCATTTCATGCCAAAGGAAATGACACAAGCCCTGAGCATATCTTCAAGAATTTGATTTACTCGCTCGACTTGGCCACTAGTTTGAGGATGGAAAGCTGTGCTGAAGCGAATGTTGGTGCCCATGGCCTTCTAGAAAGAGTCCCAGAACTTAGAAGTGAAGATGCTTCCACGATCTGAAGAAATCAATTGTGGAATGCCGTGCAAGGAGACAATCCTGGAGGTGTATAGCTCTGCCAACTGAGCTGCTGTGATAGATTCTTTGATTGGAAGGAAATGAGCCACTTTAGTAAGCTTGTCAATGACAACGAAGATAGCATCATTTCCGCGCTTGGACTTGGGAAATCCAGTCACGAAGTCCATTTCGATATGATCAAACTTCCATTCTGGTATAGAAAGAGGTTGGAGGAGACCAGCTGGTCGTTGGTGTTCTGCTTTCACCCTTCGACAGACATCACATTCATTCACGAATTGAGCGATTTCTCGCTTCATTTGAGTCCACCAATACGACTGCTTGAGGTCATGGTACATCTTCGTACTTCCAGGATGAATGGAAAAAAGAGAATTGTGCGCCTCGTTCATTATGACTTTCCTTAGATCACCTTTAGGAACCACAAACCGGTCCTCGAAGAATAAAATGTCTCTGTCATAAATGCGATAGCACTTGTATTTGGAAAGACCCTTGTCGATACCACGTTTCACCTTCTTCACCATGGTATCCAGAAGTTGTGCCTCACGAATTTGATATTCCAAAGTAGGAGAGACTATGAGGTTGGCAACAAAGCCTTGAGGAACAACTTGGAGATTCAGCTTGCGGAAAGCTTCACAAAGATCTGGTTGGAATGGCTTGATAATTAAACTGTTGCAATAAGCCTTCTTGCTCAAAGCATCTGCAATGACATTGGCCTTGCCTGGAGTATATTCAATACTCGGATTGTACTCTTGAATCATCTCGACCCATCGAGTCTGCCTGAGGTTGAGGTTGGGCTGAGTGAAGATGTACTTGAGACTCTTGTGATCGGTGAATATGTCCACTTTTCTTCCCAACAAGAGATGTCTCCATGTTATTAATGCATGGACAACTGCCGCCAACTCAAGATCGTGAGTGGGGTAGTTCTTTTTGTTGGGCTTCAACTGAAGAGAGGTATAGGCCACAACTTTCTTCTCTTGCATTAACACAGCACCGAGACCTTGAAGAGAAGCATCACAGAAAACTTCGAATGGCTTGGATTTGTCAGGAGGAGTTAAGACAGGAGCTGTGACGAGTTTCTCTTTGAGAGTGTTGAAAGCAACGTCACACTCAGGAGTCCAGACATACTTCACATGCTTCTAGAGGAGGTTGGAAAGAGGCTTTGCAATCTTAGAGAAATTCTCAACGAATCTTCGGCAATAGCTTGCAAGACCAAGAAAACTGCGAAGCTGCTTGACATTCTGAGGACGTTCCCAATTCACAATTGCAGACACCTTCTCGGGATTAACAGCGATGCCCTTGGCAGAGATGATATGACCAAGGTAAAGAACTTCATCAAGCCAAAACTCACATTTGGAAAACTTCGCATAGAATTGATACTCTCTGAGCTTGTCGAGCACCAATCGCAAATGTTTGGCATGATCCTTCTTATTCTTGGAGAAGACCAAGATATCATCGAGATACACCAGGACGAATTAATTGGTATAGGGGTTGAAGATGAAATTCATCATTCGAGAGAATGTTGGAGGAGCATTGACAAGGCCGAAAGACATGACAGTATATTCATAAGAACCAAAGCATCTCCTGAATGCTGTCTTGGGAATATCTTCTTCACGAATGCGAATCTGATGATAACCCATTCGAAGGTCAAGCTTGGAGAATACTTTAGCACCTTTGAGTTGCTCGAATAGCTCATTGATGTTGGGAAGTGGATACTTGTTCTTGATTGTCTTCTTGTTCAATGGACGGTAGTCGACACAAAGTCGGTCCGTGCCATCCTTCTTCTGGACAAAAAGAACACCACAACCCCACGGAGATGAACTCGGTCTGATCAAACCCAGACACTCTTGTTCATCGAGCTGTTTCTTCAATTCTTTCAGCTCCTTGGGTCCAAGCTTGTAAGGACGCTTGCAAACGGGTTCCGTGCCAGGCTCAAGATCGATAACGAACTCAACTGGCCGGTGAGGAGGCATACCCGGAAGCTCTTCTGGAAAGACATCTTGGTACTCACAAACGACTGGAATTTGAGAAATAGCATCCAACTCGCCCTTCTCATTGAGAGAAAACAACTGAATGGTTTCATCACGAGCGGCATAGATGATAACATCCTCAGAATAGTGTGTCAATTGAATTTCCCTGGCAGCACAATCAAGTTGAGCCTTGTGCTTAGAAAGCCAGTCCATCCCGAGAATAAGATCAATATACGAGTCACCAAGAACAATTGGTTTAGACAGAAATTTATAGTTTCCCATCTTGATGGAAACATCCGGGACACAATTATTAGATGTCATTTGCTTACCCGGGGACACAATCTTCAACGGGATAGGAATCTTTTCCGTCACAAACTCATGCTTGGCAACAAAAGGTCTTGAAATGAAAGAAAGAGATGCACCAGTATCAAATAAGACTTTTGCAGGAATATCATTAACTGAGAGATTACCCATTAGCACATCAGTAGATTCCTTCGCTTGAGCTGCATTCATCATGTCCACCTTTGCAGACTGGGGATTATGCTTGACCACTGCATTGCTGGAAGATCTCACAGGGGGAGGAGGCGGAAGGCGCCTTTGGTTGAAGCACTTGTTAGCATAGTGACCTTTCTGCTGACACTTGTTGCAAGTCACCTCTGAGATTGGACGATGATAAGGAGCATTCAACTTTGGAGCTTGATTCTGAGACTTGTTCTGATAGCCAGGGTTGGGTGAGTGGGAAGATCCATGGCCACCTTTGTTCTTCTGCTGGAAAGGCTGACGAAACGGAGGAGGTGGAGGCAACCAGAACTTTTGTTGCTTAGCAGCCACTAGTGAGGAAGAAGAAGACTGAACTGCATCCCTGACTCTCTTCTTAGAAGCCTCACACTTGAGCTGAGCAGCCTCTTGCTTCAGTGCCATATTTTAGAAATCATCATACTTGGTCGGCTCAAAAAGCACGAGAGGCAATTGTATATCTTCTCTAAGGCCACCTCTGAATTGATAGATCATGCTCTTTTCATCAGGAACGTCTTGCTTAGCGAAGCGAGCGAGTTTCTGAAACTGAGTATTGTATTGATACACGGACATGCTGCCTTGCTTGAGATTGCGGAACTCCTCACGCTTGCTCTCAACAACACTTTGTGGAATGTGGTGAGCTTTTAAGTCTCGGCGGAAATCATCCCAGGTAATCACATGACCTCCTCTGGAATCTTTGTATTGTTGATACCACTCGGCAGCTTGATCCTTGAGTTGAAAAGAAGCGAACTTGACAAAGTCCTCAGGCCTGACATTGCTACATTCAAAATGCTTGTTGATGTCCATGAGCCAATCATCGGCGTCTGTGGCCTCGGCACAGTAGCTGAAAGACTTCGGCTGATTAGCGAGGAACTGGTTGAGGGTAGCGAAGTGAGGCTGATTGTTTCCTTGGCCTTGATTTCCTTGATTGCCTTGCCCTTGGGTGCGCTCTTGCAAGAGTTGCAAAATCATCTGAGCATTGGCGTTGGTGGCTGCCATGATAGCTTGCCATGCCTCCGGAGGCGGAGGTGGTGGCGGAGGGTTCGCCTGACTCCCCTCATTGCGTTCCGGATTCTGACGCGTTGGCGGAGCCATCCTGAAGAGGGTGACATCCGTTAGCATCTTGATAGACAGATAGGCAAATTGAATCAACGGATAGAAATGGCAACATATAGTCTTCACAATAAACATTCGAACGAGGATGAACGAATGAATTCCATAGTAAATCATCACTATTCCATTAAGGTGAGAAGCCACTTGATAAGAGATTGATGAATAAAATAAAAAGGTACGAGTGGAATAAATAAGTGGTAAGGATTACCCAATCACAAACCAAATATCTGCAGGAAGAAATGCTAAGAGCTACTTGAATCCCACCTATAAACTCCCGAAACTTTCTGGTTATGCAATCTGGTGTTGGGGATACAGGGGACACAAAATATATCACCCAAACTAGCAATCCCTAGATCCAGGTGTATCCATCCGTCAACACATAACCAAGAAACCTTCGGAAATCGTGTACCTCAACCTTCGAAAAGCATCCGTTATACGAGTTATGGCAATACTCCCGAACTCCCGCCCCAGTACTGGGTGGCGTCGAGGTGATCTCACCAACAACTGCATAAAAGAGATTTTCGATGTCGGCGAAACTCAGGTATTCCAGAACTGCAACGATAAAATTGTGACGACAACACCTCGGAGCTCAACTCCCCGGGACACTGCCACAACCCCTAAATGTCAGGAGGCACCAAGAACAATGTTCTCGTCACAAAACCATCGGAACGATTCCAAGATACCCGCGTGATCCTAAATTTTTTTAGTGAAATTTGAGGAGAGAAGAGTCAAAACTTCTACGTCAGGAGGCCTCACCAGAGCGACGAAGGGACTGAGGAGTAAAAAGAATCCTACTCTATGATATATATAATCCTAAGACTCAAAACATTTTTGTTCTAGACTCAACAACGCCAGTGATTCGATCAAGCAGGGGGCTCCTAAGTCGGGGATGGCTCTGATTACCAACTTGTAATGCCCACGATGCGGCTATATCTCCCACGTGTCGAGGCACGACTTAGAGGCATAACCGCATTGTAGGTATTGTCGCAGGAAGGGTCATCTTCACACAATCCCATGTAATGAACAAGAATGGGATAACGAGAGTTGCCTTACAATCACCACTTCACACAATACATAAATTAATTCATACATCATCCAAAATCCACACATAGACCAACTATGGTCAAATCCAAATGAAAATAAGATAACCCAAAATGCTAGATCCCCGATCGTCCCAACTGGGCTCCACTACTGATCATCAGGAAAAGAAACATAGTAACGACCACGTTCCTCGTCGAACTCCCACTTGAGCTGGGTTGTGTCACCTGCACTGGCATCTTCGGCACCTGCAACTGTTTTGGTAGAATCTGTGAGTCACGAGGACTCAGCAATCTCACACCCGCGAGATCAAGACTATTTAAGCTTATAGGAAAGGAAGGTGTAATAAGGTGGAGCTGCAGCGGCAATAAGCATATATGGTGGCTAACATACGCGAATGAGAGCGGGAAGAGAAGCAACGCAACGGTCGCGAAGCTAGAAATGATCAAGAAGTGATCCTGAAACTACTTACGTGCATACATAACCCAGACCATGTTCACTTCCCAGACTCTGCCGAGAAGAGACCATCACGGCTACACACACGGTTGATGTATTTTAATTAAGTCAAGTGTCAAGTTCTCTACAACCGGACATTAACAAATTCCCATCTGCCTCATAACCGCGGGCACGGCTTTCGAAAGATAATACCCTGCAGGGGTGTCCCAACTTATCCCATTATAAGCTCTCACGGTCAACGAAGGATAAACCTTCTCCCGGGAAGACCCGATCAGTCTCGGAATCCCGGTTTACAAGACATCTCGACAATGGTAAAACAAGACCAGCAAAGCCACCCGATGTGCCGACAAATACCGATAGGAGCTGCACATATCTCGTTCTCAGGGCACACCGGATGAACACTACGTACAACTAAAACCAGCCCTCGAGTTTCCCCAAGGTGGCGCTGCAAGTGGCTCTAGTTTGGACCAGCACTCAGAGGAATACTGGCCCGGGGGTTTAAATAAAGATGACCCTCGGGCTCGCGAAAACCCAAGGGAAAAAGGCTTAGGTGGCAAATGGTAAAACCAAGGTTGGGCCTTGCTGGAGGAGTTTTATTCAAGGCGAACTGTCAAGGGGGTCCCATAAATCACCCAACCGCGTAAGGAACGCAAACTCAAGGAACATAATACCGGTATGACGGAAACTAGGGCGGCAAGAGTGGAACAAAACACCAGGCATAAGGCCGAGCCTTCCACCCTTTACCAATATATAGATGCATTAATTAAATAAGAGATATTGTGATATTCCAAAATATCCATGTTCCAACATGGAACCAACTTCAACTAGCAACGCTATAAGAAGGGCTGAGCAAAAGCGGTAACTTAGCCAAACAACGGTTTGCTAGGAAAGGATGGTTAGAGGCTTGACATGGCAATATGGGAGGCATGATATAGCAAGTGATAGGTAGCGCAGCATGGCAATAGAGCGAACAACTAGCAAAACAAAGATAGAAGTGATTTCGAGGGTATGGTCATCTTGCCTGCAAGGTTCTCAGAGTTGTCGAAAGCTTGATCCTCGTAAGCATACTCAACAGTTTCCTCGTTCACGAACTCGTCTCCCGGCTCTACCCATAGCAAGAACACAAGCAATGGAACCACAATCAATCACGGGAAGTGCACAAGCAACATGATGCAATACATGCATGATATGCGAGATATGATATGCGATGCGTATGCGTGATCCGGAAGAAAAAAGGAAGAACAAGGCAATAACTTGGAAAACCAAGTATGCTACTGGAAAGATGAGATGATTTCGGTCGAAATCGATATAAAGATCACCGGAAACGGATGCACGGTTTGCAAATGGCAAGCAAAACAAGAATGACAGGATTCTGTGATTAACAGCATGATAGCACTTAGAATACATCAAGTAACTATACTACAGCACCCCAACATAGCAACAAAGCATATGGCAGTAATCTACAGGAGATGCTTGACAAAAGATGAACACTGAGCTACGGCTAGATCACAACATAACAGGTTCAAACAAGCATGGCAAAAGTGCAAAAGATATCAGGTTCACAGACTTGGTAAAAATACTGGACATGGCAGAAACAGCATCAGGTACCACTGTTCAGAGCAAGAAAAACACATGCTACAGGAACTTAACATAGCAAAACAAGGCATGGCATGAATCTACTAAATGCATAGAACAAAAGTCCCTTACTGACCATAAGCCAAAAAGGATCAGAAGATATGATGGCACCCATGTAAACATAGCATGTTTCGTTAACAGGTTTCAGACTTAGCATAAAACAGAACATGGCGTTAGCAGAATTATGAAGGCATCTTGGTGAGCTTGATTCACTCACCACAAAGCAATGCATGACAAAACAAGCATACCTACAGCAATATGGAATGTTTATGAAGCTAACCATGGCAAGAGCAAGTTCATAGCATGTATGGATCAACTACAACAACCTTGGCAAAATTGAATATCATGTTGACATCCTCGGAGGCGGCGGCGGCGGATGGAACGCGGCGGCGGCGGGGAACGGCGAGGTCATTAATACAATAATGGGACAACCATATGGCTCCTGCCGGTTGCCGCACTCATGACACGCAGGTCATGAAACAATAATATACAAGCAACATACATGGGCTATACCAAATCACAGTCATTCCCTGCAAAAACGAGTCAGACGTTCTACCGCCGAAGATAAAACCTCCTGAAACTCTATCTTCCAAGCGGATTTTGGCCTAGACAGAAGCGCCGGAATCCTGTTTTAGTATTTTGCCGCTAATCCAACTTTTCGTTAGCTTCAGTTTCACAGGTCGTGGAGCAAAATCGGAGTTCGTATGCAAAAGTTACAGCCGTTTTACCGAGACCGCTCCAACAGATTTCAGCACCGCGGAAATCATATTTCCAAGGTGTTGATCTATGTTCCGATTCGATCAATCTCATTGATCTTCGCGTGCTGCATCCGGATTTATGTTCCATTGTCTACCCCGATGGCGGACAACCAACCGGTAGGGGTAAGTCGTGTCACGACCTCTGCATCATGATCACGGAAACAAGATCACGAAACCAACCTTCAACACTGACATGCGCGACCGATCTCATCGACCCACACCTGAACCGACCTACATATCTCATATGCATATCATCGAATCTATTACCACACAGCGGAGGCTCTGATACCACTGTTGGAACACGCGGTACGCTACGCTAGCGCCAAATAAAATTTTCTACCGCGCACCCAAGATCATGCTGCTGGAAATAGATCACGGGATCGGGTTTACCACTAGACGCGCAATTACCATAGCAGAAGTAGAGTTGGTGATGCGTGTAGCCGATCTCCCAGGCCGTCTCCTCCTCGCGCTGCCGATCTCCCGCGAATAGCGAAGACCCGTGAACGGTGATCTCCCGCGAATGGCACCTTGCGGTTCCCTCGAATGGTTCATCCAAGCACCGCAGATGCGATGCCTCCAAGGTATCCACACGTACGGGGAGCAGCGTCGAGCGGCGGACTGCTAGGTGCGGTCGCGCGGCATGGGCATGGGGAGTGGCGGTGGCTAACCAGGGTTCAATGCGATCAAGCCTAAGTGGTGTGCCCACTCCCCTTTATATAGGCCTCCGAGGTGGGCTCAACACTTGAGCCCACTAGGAGTCCACATCCATTTTCCACTCAGATCCAATCCGAATGGCTGCAGCCCCTTAAGTGTGCGACCCTATAGGTTCACGTACACATGGACACGACCAGAGTCGATAGTTGGTAGCGGCTCCTAGCAGAACCTGCCAACTCCCATGTGGGCGTAAAGTCGTTTGACGAACCTCAACAATGTGGCATATGCAACATTCCTTTTGCCTCACGATATTTGTTGTCGAGCTCAAGGCGAGTACTTGTCACCCTTGTGTTAGCTCGACCTCTCTTCTCGAAACCATGATGCAGATTCCCGAACTGGGTCAACACTTAACCCAAGTCGCATGGCCATGCTTTCCGAATCTGATCACTCGAGAGGGCCCAGAGAACATCTCTCCAAATAGGAGGGGCAAATTCCATCTTGGTCAACCATGTCTCGCGGCATGTCTCACGACTCACCTAAAAGCTACCTTTATAACTACCCAGTTACGGAGTAGCGTTTGACAAACCCTAAGTGAGTCGGTCCTCATCCCGAGAACATGCGAGGACCTCAGGTCTAGGACATGGCATAGACATTGCACTTGAGACTAACAGATGACTATATCTCGCTGCGTCTCAAAGTGGGTCTGTCCGGCTCGGTGATCTCCATCCCGGAGCCCATACTATCGGTTTAGCATTTTCATGCACATGACTTGTGAAACATAGTCATCAACCGAGTCGTATACTAGTCAAGGATATGTGTCCGCATAACCTTATCAACTAGGGACCATTAAAACAATCATCATACAATACATAGTTCCAGAAACAAGTCACATACTTATTGATACATATCATTGATGATGTTCAAGGCCAATACAAAGGACTCATGAATACATATGGAATATCATCATCACATGATTGCCTCTAGGGCATATCTCCAACAACCTGTAGCCGGAAACGAGTCCGAGGCTCTGGTGATACAGATTCCACTCGAAGTTGGGTCTGCGTGCGGCTCTGACGCCGCTGGGACTGCGGCATCTGTTACGGGGTTGAGCTTCCCGTCTTTGGATGGCGCGATCTGCTCCGGATCTAAGGCCAGAGCAGTTACAGGTGCTATTTCATGGGTATGGTCCGATGACAGATTTAAGTCATGTATATCATGGTGACAGGGAGCGACTACCGTGGTCTCGAATCCGTCGAAGGTCAAGTCTCCGCAGATATCCGCGATGTAGTGCAAGCTCCCGAATCTAACCTGACAGCCAGGGGCGTAGTTGTCGATCTGCTCCATATGGCCAAACGAGTTGGCCCACAGGGCGAAGCCGCCGAACACAAAGATCTATCCGGGGAGGAATACTTCTCCTTGGACAACATTGTTGTAGGTGATTGAAGGGGCCATCAAACCCTTTGAGGACGGCACAGTGGAACCCTCAATGAAAGCACCAATGTCGGTGTCAAAACCGGCGGATCTCGGGTAGGGGGTCCCGAACTGTGCGTCTAAGGTTGATGGTAACAGGAGACGGGGGACACAATGTTTACCCAGGTTCGGGCCCTCTCTATGGAGTTGACGAGCATCGGGTCGGTGGAGCCGACCGACTCCAGGTCCACAGCAAGCTTGCTGGAGATGTGAAGCTGGTCGAGGAGGCTGATGAGGCGGCTCTCGGGGTAGTCTGTGCTCGCGTCGGACACGGGCTCGTCGGAGATGCGAGTCTCGCCAAGAAGGTCGGCGAGGCAGCTCGCCGCGTAGGCGTCGTCGACGCCTTGCTGCGCGTCAGGGCAAGCGCCATCGGGCGTAGTGGGCTGGCTACGCTCGCGGGGGAGGAAAAGGGTTCCCGTCCAGAACAGGTCTCCGGACGACGGTGCACCTAGCCCCGCGGTGGGCGCTAAATGTCGGGTGGTAGGTGCGACATATGCCAACGGGTGGCTTATCATTGTGGGAGCCAGTAAGACATCGCCGGTGCCTGGAAATGGGATAAGCCAAGACATGCACGCCGGCGGATCTTACCCAGGTTCGGGGCTCTCCGTGGAGATAACACCCCTAGTCCTGCTCTGCGGGGTCTCCGCATGATCACTAGATCAATACAAGTAGCTACAAGTGCTCCTTGAGCTGTTTGGCTAGGGGAAGAAGGGCAAGGCTAGCTCTCCTTTTCTCTCTATGTGGTGTGTGAAACTCTATGAGATCAACCCTTTGCATGGGTGTCCCAGGGGGTTTATATAGGCCTACCCCCCACGGGTACAATGGTAATCCGGCTGGGCGCGGGTCCCAGCCGTTAGTGTCTATGCTCGCCGGCTTCTCTGCCGGCCATTGGGGCCCGCCGACTGGTGGGTCCTGCCGGCTGCCGGCCTCTTGGCCGACAGGCCGGCCCCACCGCTTGGGGGCCTTGTCGGCGGCTGGTTACTGTTGCCTCGCCTCTGATGATGAGGGCTTTGTCAAGGTAAGCGTGGCTACAGTGCCGCCGTCTTGCGGGCTCTCACTGTAGCCTCACCTCGTCTTGTCTCCTTAATGATGCACATGTTTCGAGGGAGGGAGGTAGTCGGCTATTGGGAGCCGGCTACGCCCCCGGCCGACTAGGGGAGGCCGGGCTGCCTTCGAGCATCTCTCTGGCTAAAGGGGCCCGCCGCCCGCGGGCCGTACTGGCGCCTGTCGTGGGTGACATCGATGTCAACATGGCTACAGTGCCGCGCCGGACGGGAGATGGCTGACCCGTACGGCGCCCTGTGGCCATGCCTGTTCCGGGATTCGGGGGTAGTGGGCTGTACTGCGGCCACGCCCCGTCTTATCACCGTTATGTGGATGTAGTCTTGGTGGGCGCAGTCTTGGCTGGCTTCTGGGAGTCTGCTTTCTTGATGGCCGGCTTCTAGGAGTCGGTCCTCTTGGGACCAGCTTCCTGGAGTCGGCCATCTCGTAGCTTTCTTTGGGAAGGTTTCTGAGGCCGGGTTGCCTTCTGGTAGTCGGCCCTGGGGATAGCCGGCCGGGGGAAGGCGGCCCTATGCTCTGGATGCTTGAAGGCTCGAATGGCCTGATAATTTTCAGAAGAGCCAGGAGGAGTCGGTTAGGCTACCCGTGGCCATTTACTCCGACAGTATTGTTGCCATCGAGGATAAAAAGATGGGGTTTATATCATATCGTTTGAGTTTATCCCTCTACACCATGTCATCTTGCCTCATGCATTACTCTGTTCTTATGAACTTAATACTCTAGATGCATGCTGGATAGCGGTCGATGTGTGGAGTAATAGCAGTAGATGCAGAATCGTTTCGGTCTACTTGTCACGGACATGATGCCTATATACATGATCATGCCTAGATATTCTCATAACTATGCGCTTTTCTACCAATTGCTCGGCAGTAATTTGTTCACCCACCGTAATACATGCTACCTTGAGAGAAGCCACTAGTGAAACCTATGGCCCCCGGATCTATTTTCCATCATATTATTTTCCTATCAATTTGCTATTTCTATCACCATTTAGTTTGCAATATTTACTTTTCAATCTATACAACAAAAATACCAAAAATATTTATCTTATTATCTTTATCAGATCTCACTTTTGCAAGTGGTCGTGAAGGGATTGACAACCCCTTTATCGCGTTGGTTGCAAGGTTCTTATTTGTCTGTGCAGGTACGAGGGACTTGCGTGTAGTCTCCTACTGGATTGATACCTTGGTTCTCAAAAACTGAGGGAAACACTGACGCTACTTTGCTGCATCACCCTTTCCTCTTCAAGGGAAAACCAACGCATGCTCAAGAGGTAGCAAGAAGGATTTCTGGCACCGTTGCCGGGGAGATCTACACCAAGTCAAGACATACCAAGTACCCATCAAAAACTCTTATCCCTCGCATTACATTATTTGCAATTTGCCTCTCGTTTTCCTCTCCCCCACTTCACCTTTGCCTTTTCTTCGCCCCTCTTCCGTTCGTCTTTTTTGTTTGCTTGTGTTGCCATGTGCCTTCTATATGCTTGCATCTTCGCTTGCTGAAAATCTATTGTTATGGATCCTCATCCTCTTGCTAATCTTTTTAAAAGATCCAATTATGATGAACCTACTGCTAGTGAGTTTTATGCACTAGATTATCTTAATGAGGTTTTGCTTGAAATTCGTGAATCTGAAAATTGTGATGAAGTGTTGAAAGAAGAAACTTATCAAGTGATTCACGATAGCTCCTTGAATGAAAAGCATGATTGCAATGATATTATTATAAATTCTATCAATGTAAATTGTGTTAATGATATGCAAAACCATAAGCTTGGGGATGCTATTTTTGCTATGTCCACTACTTGTTGCAATGATCATGATTGGGGTGATTCTTCTTACAATCTTGAAAATTTATTTAAGCCCCATGATGATTATGAGGTTGATAATAATGTTTGCAATAATACTGAAAGTGGGTTTGGAAGAGTGTCAACTTTAGATCCCAAATATTTGGATAATGTTCAATCTTATGAAGTTTTTGATAAAAGTGGGTTTGGAGAGGTCATGACTTTAGTTAATGATATTCCCACTGTTTTGGAAGAGTGTCAACTTTGCATGCATATGGATCATGTGGATAAAATTTTATGTGAGAGCTATATTGTTGAATTTGAATATGATTCCACATGTAATTATTATGAGAGAGGAAAATATGGTTGTAGAAATTTTCATGTTACAAAATTACCTCTCGTTATGTTGAGATTGCTATTGTTTCTTTCTACTTCCTTGCATATGCTAGTTTTTGCTTGCTATGATAATTTGTTTGCTTATAAAATGCCTATGCATAGGAAGTATGTTATACTTAGATTTGTTTGTCACATGTTTTATGATGCTCTCTTTGTTTCAGTTGCTATCTTTCATGTGAGCATCATTAAAATTTTCAATGCCTAGCTAGGGGCGTTAAACGACAGCGCTTGTTGGGAGGCAACCAATTTTATTTTTGTTTCTTGATTTTTGTTTCTGTTTAGTAATAAATAATTCATCTAGATTATGTTTATATGTGGTTTTATGTTTGAAATTAGTGTTTGTGCCAAGTAGAACCTTTGGGAAGACTTGGGTGAAGTCTTTATGATCTTGCTGTAAAAAACAGAAACTTTAGCGCTCACGAGATTAGCTGCCAGTTTTTACTGGAGAGTGCTTTGAGGTTGATTTTCTTTTTGAATATTATTAATAGATAAATTGCTCAATCCAATAATTTATTTCAGAATTTTTGGAGTTACCGAAGTATGCGTTTGATGCAGATTTCTACAGACTGTTCTGTTTTTGACAGATTCTGTTTTTCGTGTGTTGTTTGCTTATTTTGATGAATCTATGGCCAGTATCGGGGGGTATGAACCATAGAGAAGTTGGAATAAATTAGGTTTAACACCAATATAAATAAATAATGAGTTTATTACAGTACCTTAAGGTGGTGATTTGTTTTCTTATACTAACGGAGCTCATGAGATTTTCTGTTGAGTTTTGTGTTGTGAAGTTTTCAAGTTTTGTGTAAAGATTTGATGGATTATGGAATAAGGAGTGGCAAGAGCCTAAGCTTGGGGATTCCCAAGTCAACCCAAGGTAAAATTCAAGGACAACAAAAAGCCTAAGCTTGGGGATGCCCTGGAAGGCAAGCCCTCTTTCGTCTTCGTCTATCGGTAACTTTACTTGAGGCTATATTTTTATTCACCACATGATATGTGTTTTGCTAGGAGCATCTTGTATGATTTGAGTCTTTGCTTTTTAGTTTACCACAATCATCCTTGCTGTACACACCTTTTGAGAGAGATACATATGAATCAGAATTTATTAGAATACTCTATGTGCTTCACTTATATCTTTTGAGCTAGATAATTTTGCTCTAGTGCTTCACTTATATTTTAAGAGCACGGTGGTGGTTTTATTTTATAGAAATTATTGATCTGTCATTCTTCACTTATATTATTTTGAGAGTCTTTTGGAACAGCATGGTAATTTGCTTTGGCTGTAAAATTAGTCCTAGTATGATAGGCATTCAAGATGGGTATGATAAAAACTTTCATATAGTGTGCATTAAATACTATGATAAATTTGATACTTGATTATGGTTTTGAGATATAAAGGTGGTAATGTTAGAGTCATGCTAGTTGGGTAATTGTGAAATTGATAAATACTTGTGTTAAAGTTGGCAACTCCCGTAGCATGCACGTATGGTAAACGTTGTGTGACAAATTTGAAGCATGGGGTGTTCTTTGAGTGCTTTCCTTATGAGTGCTGGTCGGGGACGAGCGACGGTCTTTTCCTACAAATCTATCCCTCTAGGGGCGTAGTTGTACTTTGCTTCGAGGTCTAATAAACTTTTGCAATAAGTTTATGAGTTCTTTATGACTAATGTGAGTCCATGGATCACACGCACTCTTACCTTTCCACAATTTGCTAGCCTCTACGGTACCGTGAATTGCCCTTCCTCACCTTGAGAGTTGGTGCAAACTTCGCCGGTGCATCCAAACCCCGTGATACGATATGCTCTATCACACATAAGCCTCATTATATCTTCCTCAAAACAGCCACCATACCTACCTATTATGGCATTTCCATAGCCATTCCAAGATATATTGCCATGCAACTTTCCACCGTTCAGTTTATTATGACACGCTCCATCATTGTCATATTGCTTTGCATGATCATGTAGTTGACATCGTATTTGTGGCAAAGCCACTTTCAAAATTCTTTCATACATGTTGCTCTTGATTCATCGCATATCCCGGTACACCACCGGAGGCATTCACATAGAGTCATATTTTTGTTCTAGTATTGAGTTGTAACATTGAGTTATGAGTAAATAAAAGTGTGATGATCATCATTATTAGAGCATTGTCCCATGTGAGGAAAGACTATAAAAAAAGAGGCCAAAGTATCCCAAATAAAAAAGAGGCCAAAGGAGCCCAACCAAAAAAATGAGAGAAAAAGAGAGAAGGGACAATGTTTCTATCCTTTTTCCACACTTATGCTTCAAAATAGCACGATGATCTTCATGATAGAGAGTCTCTTGTTTTGTCACTTTCATATACTAGTGGGAATTTTTCATTATAGAACTTGGCTTGTATATTCCTACGATGGGCTTCCTCAAATGCCCTAGGTCTTCGTGAGCAAGCAAGTTGGATGCACACACACTTAGTTTTCAGTTTGAGCTTTCATACACTTATAGCTCTAGTGCATCCGTTGCATGGCAATCCATACTCCTCGCATTGACATCAATTGATGGCTCCGTAGCCCGTTGATTAGCCGTGTCAATGTGAGACTTTCTCCTTTTTTGTCTTCTCACATAACCCCCATCATCATATGCTATTCCACCTATAGTGCTATATCCATGGCTTGCGCTCATGTATTGCGTAAGGGTTGAAAAGGCTGAAGCGCGTTAAAAAGTATGAACCAATTGCTCGGCTTGTCATCGGGGTTATGCATAATGGGAGCATTTTGTGTGACAAAAATGAAGCATGGCCAAACTATATGATTTTGTAGGGATGAGCTTTCTTTGGCTATGTTATTTTAATAAGACATAATTGCTTGGCTAGTATGCTCGAAGTATTACTATTTTTATGTCAATATTGAACTTTTATCTTGAATCTTTTGGATCTGAACATTCATGCCACAATAAAGAGAATTACATTGAAAATTATGTTAGGTAGCATTCCACATCAAAAATTCTGTTTTTATCATTTACCTACTTGAGGACGAGCAGGAATTAAGCTTGGGGATGCTTGATACGTCTCCAACGTATCTATAATTTTTGATTGTTCCATGCTATTATATTATCTGTTTTGGATGTTTAATGGGCTTTATTATGCACTTTTATATTATTTTTGGGACTAACCTATTAACCGAAAGCCCTGTTCAAATTGCTGTTTTTAGCCTATTTCAGTGTTTCGCAGAAAAGGAATATCAAACAGAATCCCAACGGAATGAAACCTTCGCAAGGATCATTTTTGGAACAAACGCAATCCAGGAGACTTGGAGTGGACGTCAAGGAAGCAATGAGGCGGCCACGAGGTAGGAGGGCGCGCCCCCACCCTCATGGGCCCCTCATGGCTCCACCGACCTACTTCTTTCGCCTATATATACTCATATACCCTGAAAAACATCCACAGCACCACGAAACCCTATTTCCACCGCCGCAACCTTCTATACCCGTGAGATCCCATCTTGGGGCCTTTTTTGGCGCTGCGCTGGAGGGGGAATCGATCATGGAGGGCTTCTACATCAACACCATGGCCTCTCCGATGATGCGTGAGTAGTTTACCATAGACCTTCGGGTCCGTGGTTACTAGCTAGATGGCTTGTTCTCTCTCTTTGGATCTCAATACAAAGTTCTCCTCGATCTTCTTGGAGATCTATTCGATGTAACTCTTTTTGCGGTGTGTTTGTCGAGATCCGATGAATTGTGGGTTTATGATCAAGATTATCTATGAATAATATTTGATTCTTCTCTGAATTCTTTAATGCATGATTTAAATATCTTTGCAAGTCTCTTCGAATTATCAGTTTGGTTTGGCCTACTAGATTGATCTTTCTTGCAATAGGAGAAGTGGTTAGCTTTGGGTTCAATCTTGCGGTGTCCTTTCCTAGTGACTGCAGGGGAAGCAAGGCATGTATTGTATTGTTGCCATCGAGGATAAAAAGATGGGGTTTATATCATATTGCTTGAGTTTATCCCTCTACATCATGTCATCTTGCCTAATGCGTTACTCTGTTCTTATGAACTTAATACTCTAGATGCATGCTGGATAGCGGTCGATGTGTGGAGTAATAGTAGTAGATGCAGAATCGTTTCGGTCTACTTGTCACGGACGTGATGCCTATATACATGATCATGCCTAGATATTCTCATAACTATGCGCTTTTCTATCAATTGCTCGACAATAATTTGTTCACCCACTATAATACATGCTATCTTGAGAGAAGCCACTAGTGAAAACCTATGGCCCCCGGGTCTATTTTCCTATCAATTTTCTATTTCTATCACCGTTTATTTTGCAATCTTTACTTTTCAATCTATACAACAAAAATACCAAAAAAATTATCTTATTATCTTTATCAGGTCTCACTTTTGCAAGTGGCCGTGAAGGGATTGACAACCCCTTTATCGCGTTGGTTGCAAGGTTCTTATTTTTTTGTGCAGGTATGAGGGACTTGCGTGTAGTCTCCTACTGGATTGATACCTTGGTTCTCAAAAACTGAGGGAAATACTTACGCTACTTTGCTGCATCACCCTTTCCTCTTCAAGGGAAAACTAACGCATGCTCAAGAGGTAGCAGTACCCCGCCTCCCGGAGCTTTGTGATGTCCTTCTCCGTGACGGAGGATGCCATGCACTTGCCCTACGCTCCGGATCCTGACATGGCTGGAGTGCTTTCTTGAGGCGGAAAGGATGGAAGTTTGGGCGCTGGAGCTCGAGAATGGGTAGGCAGAGAGAAAGAAGGCGTGGGTGAAAGGGTGGATCCTTGTCTCTTTATAAAGGCAGCGAATATCAAGCGCCTCCCCATTCGCCTTAAAACTCGCCTATTTCCCAAGGGTCGTGCAGGCGGCGCGGTTGGATTACCCACGCCCGTATTGATGAGAATCCCGCAATAAGGCGACACGATCTCTGCTTTGACAAGACGTGCCAATGAAAACCACATCTCGAAACATGGAGCGGGAGGCTAAAAAACGGTTCGAAATAATGACCGGGCGGAGACGTGGCGTCTCACTAGAGAAGATGTCAGTAGAAGGGACTTGCTAAATACTATGCTCTTTGCGGAGTTTGTTTTGCAGAGCTGGACACGTTCTCTGTGTTCGAGGGCTATTTTGGAGTTTTACAAGGAGGAACCCGCCTTGCAATGCCGAAGACAATCTGCGTGTCGGACACACCGTCATTGAAGCCTGGTTCAGGGGCTATTGATGGCGTCCTGGATTAAGGGGTCCTCGGGCGTCCGGCCTATGTAAGGTGGGCCGGACTAATGGGCCATGAAAATACTAGACCGAAGACTTCCTCCCGTGTCCGGATGGGACTCTCCTTTGCGTGGAAGGCAAGCTTGCATTCGGATATGAAGATTCCTTGCTCTGTAAACCGACTCTGTATAACCCTAGGCCCCTCTGGTGTCTATATAAACCGGGGGGTTTAGTCTGTAGAGGCAATCACAATCATACAGGCTAGACATCTAGGGTTTAGCCATTATGATCTCGTGGTAGATCAACTCTTGTAATCCTCATATTCATCAAGATCAATCAAGCAGGAAGTAGGGTATTACCTCCATTAAGAGGGCCCAAACCTGGGTAAACATCGTGTCCCTGGTTTCCCGTTACCATCGACCTTGAACGCACAGTTCGGGACTCCCTACCCGAGATCCGTCGGTTTTGACACCGACAGTGCTCCATTACCTCATCGGTGAAGCATAGGGTGTGTGCGGCGCCTCTATATCAGGTCATTTCCTGACGCAGCTCGGATGAAGTCTGTATGCGGTTTTTGGCCCGGGCGTGGTTATGCTTGTCGCGCCAGGCTTGATAGCTGTCTTCTCGTGCCGGGGTACGTCCCCGCGATCCGTAGATTGATCTGGTCTGACCTGCTCTATTTTCCAGGTCCTATCGTAGGTCATATGTGTATCCCCGAGCTGTTGTTTCTCTGCTTTTATGGCGAGGTGGTGCGGGCTGGTGTTCGGCTTGAGTTGCCGTTCTGTCCCGGCCACGTGGTGGTCGGTCGGGTCTGTCAGCCGCGTTACGCGCGGGTGGTATAGGCTCCAGCGCCTCATCGTCGAATTGGTGTAGCAGCTTACACTTCGGGTAACTCTTTGTTGGGCGTTTGAGGCCGTATTCTTTGGCTGCCAGGACATTAGTCCATCTGTCGTTGAGCAGATCTTGGTCAGCTTGAAGCTGCCGCTACTTCTTTTTTAGGCATCTTGTCGTGGGTATTAGCTGGCGCTTGAAGCGCTCTTGTTCGAGGGGTTCCTCTGGCATGATGAAATCTGCGTCGCCAAGGCTCACGTCGTCCTCAGAGAGTGGTAGATAGTTGCTATCCTCCGAGTCTTCGTTCCCTGCTTGCTCATCAGGGTTAACTTGCCCGTCCTCCCAATCATCCTTTTCGGATGTTGGTTCGATGGGGCTTTCTTGGTCTTCGGTGTTATCCGGAGTATCATTGTCTCTAGTGCTGGTATTGCTGTCTTTTCCGCGACGTGATTTAGAGCGGCGCCGCTGATGTCGACGCTTTGGTGGTATCTCAGGATGTTCATCCTTGACTGGGTCCTTCTCATCATCGCCGTCGCCTTCTTTACGTGTGTCCACCATGTATATGTCGTATGAGGAAGTGGCCGTCCAGCGTCCGGTGAATGGAGGGTTTTGGGCCTACACCTCTCCGGCATTGTCGACCATACCGTCGATATCTTCGGAGGCATAATCAAGCATGTCAGTTAGATCCTCGATAGTGGCTATGAAGTGGGTGGTGGGTGGGAAGTAAAATTCCCTATTTCAGCCCCTAGTCTCGGCTGGGCATAATTTGAAAGTGGTTCCTCTGCGATGGCGAGGGATCACATTAAATCCAAAGCTTCGTTTAAGAGCGTGGTTTGGACAGGGATAGAAGTTTCCGGGCCGAGCTCGCATGACGTGGACTTCAAGGGTTCGGAGCCAGTGTCCGGAGAAGAGTCCGGCTTTGTGATGACTGCCAGAGTCGCTATTCTCTCCGGTTCTCTAGTGTTGGGCTCTATAGCCGCAGAGAGTCCGGCGGGCTCTAGACTCCTGTCTTTAGACCTGGTGACGCACTCCGGATCTAAGGCCGGAGCGGTGGTTGGGGCCACGAACCCTTGGAAGATCAAGTCTCCTCGGATATCAGCGACATAGTTTAGATTTCCAAAACTGATCTGGTGACCCGGGGCGTAGCTCTTGATCTGCTCTAGGTGGCCAACCGAGTTGGCATGCAGTGCGAAGCCGCCGAATACAAAGATCTGGCCGGGGAGAAAAATCTCCTTCGCGGCAGCATTGTTGTAGATGATTGATGGAGCCATCGAGCCTTTTCGACGATGGCACAGTGGAACTCTCAATGAAAGCACCAATGTCGGTGTCAAAACCGACAGATCTTAGGTAGGGGGTCCCGAACTCTGCGTCTAAGGATCGAGGAGAACAGGAGGCAGGGGACACAATGTTTACCCAGGTTCAGGCCCTCTTAATGGAGATAATACCCTACTTCCTGCTTGATTGACTTTGATGAGTATAGGGGTTACAAGAGTTGATCTACCTCGAGATCGTAATGGCTAAACCCTAGATGTCTAGCCTGTATGATTTTGATCGCCTCTAGGGACTAAACCCTCCGATTTATTTAGACACCGGAGGGGGCTAGCATTGTACAGAGTCGGTTTACAGAGCAAGGAATCTTCATATCCGAACGCCAAGCTTGCTTTCCACGCCATGGGGAGTCCCATCCGGACACGGGGGAAAGCCTTCCATCTTGTATCTTCACGGCCCATGAGTCCGGCCCACGTCACATAGTCCGGATGCCCGGGGACCCCCTAATCCAGGACTCCCTCAGTCGTTCAGCGACCGGGGAAGAGATCGGGGAGGAAGGATGTTGGAAATATGCCCTAGAGGCAATAATAAATTGGTTATTATTATATTTCCTTGTTCATGATAATCGTTTATTGTCCATGCTAGAATTGTATTGATAGGAAACTCAGATACATGTGTGGATACATAGACAACACCATGTCCCTAGTAAGCCTCTAGTTGACTAGCTCGTTGATCAATAGATGGTTACGGTTTCCTGACCATGGACATTGGATGTCGTTGATAACGGGATCACATCATTAGGAGAATGATGTGATGGACAAGACCCAATCCTAAGCCTAGCACAAGATCGTGTAGTTCGTTTGCTCAGAGCTTTTCTAATGTCAAGTATCATTTCCTTAGACCATGAGATTGTGCAACTCCCGGATACCGTAGGAATGCTTTGGGTGTGCCAAACGTCACAACGTAACTGGGTGGCTATAAAGGTGCACTACGGGTATCTCCGAAAGTGTCTGTTGGGTTGGCACGAATCGAGACTAGGATTTGTCACTCCGTGTAAACGGAGAGGTATCTCTGGGCCCACTCGGTAGGACATCATCATAATGTGCACAATGTGACCAAGGAGTTGATCACGGGATGATGTGAGTTACGGAACGAGTAAAGAGACTTGCCGGTAACGAGATTGAACAAGGTATCGGGATACCGACGATCGAATCTCGGGCAAGTAACATACCGATAGACAAAGGGAATTGGATACGGGATTTATTGAATCCCCGACATCGTGGTTCATCCGATGAGATCATCGTGGAACATGTGGGAGCCAACATGGGTATCCAGATCCCGCTGTTGGTTATTGACCGGAGAACGTCTCGGTCATGTCTGCATGGTTCCCGAACCCGTAGGGTCTACACACTTAAGGTTCGATGACGCTAGGGTTATAGGGAATAGATATACGTGGTTACCGAATGTTGTTCAGAGTCCCAGATGAGATCCCGGACGTCACGAGGAGTTCCGGAATGGTCCGGAGGTAAAGATTTATATATGGGAAGTCCTATTTTGGTCACCGGAAAAGTTTCGGGTGACATCGGTAATGTACCGGGACCGCCGGGAGGGTCCCGGGGGTCCACCAAGTGGGGCCACCAGCCCCAGAAGGCTGCATGGGCCAAGTGTGGGAGGGGACCAGCCCCAGGTGGGCTGGTGCGCCCCCCCACCAAGGCCCAAGCGCATGGGAGGGTGGGAGGGGGCAAACCCTAGGTCCAGATGGGCCTTGAGGCCCACCCTAGTGGCGCCCCCCTCTCCTCCCCTTGGCCGCCTCCTCTTGGGGGTGGGAACCCTAGAGGGGGCGCAGCCCCCTCCCCCCTATATATAGTTGAGGTTTGGGCTGCCCAAGACACACGAGAACGTCTCTCTTTCGGCGCAGCCCTACCCCTCTCCCTCCTCCTCCTCTCCCGCGGTGCTTGGCGAAGCCCTGCGGGATTTCCACGCTCCTCCACCACCACCATGCCGTCGTGCTGCTGCTGGACAGAGTCTTCCCCAACCTCTCCCTCTCTCCTTGCTGGATCAAGGCGTGGGAGACGTCACCGGGCTGCACGTGTGTTGACCGCGGAGGCACCGTTCTTCGGTGCTTAGATCGGAATTCAACCGCGATCTGAATCGCTACGAGTACGACTCCCTCATCCGCGTTCTTGCAACGCTTTCGCATCGCGATCTACAATGGTATGTAGATGCACCCCCCTTCTCCTCGTTGCTAGATTACTCCATAGATTGATCTTGGTGATGCGTAGAAAATTTTGAATTTCTGCTACGTTCCCCAATAGTGGCATCATGAGCTAGGTCTATGCGTAGTTTCTATGCACGAGTAGAACACAAAGTAGTTGTGGGCATCTATGTTGCCAATTCTTCTTGCCGCTACTAGTCTTATCTTGTTTCGGCGGTATTGTGGGATGAAGCGGCCCGAACCGACCTTACACGTACGCTTACGTGAGACAGGTTCCACCGACTGACATGCACTAGTTGCATAAGGTGGCTAGCGGGTGTCTGTCTCTCCCACTTTAGTCGGAACGGATTCAATGAAAAGGGTCCTTATGAAGGGTAAATAGAAATTGGCATATCACGTTGTGGTTTTACGTAGGTAAGGAACGTTCTTGCTAGAAACCTATACAATCCACGTAAAAACTTGCAACAACAATTAGAGGACGTCTAACTTGTTTTTGCAGCATGTGCTATGTGATGTGATATGGCCAGAAGATGTGATGAATGATATATGTGATGTATGAGATTGATCATATTCTTGTAATAGGAATCACGACTTGCATGTCAATGAGTATGACAACCGGCAGGAGCCATAGGAGTTGTCTTTATTTTTTGTATAACCTGCGTGTCATTGAATAACGCCATGTATATTACTTTACTTTATTGCTAAGCGCGTTAGCCATAGAAGTAGAAGTAATCGTTGGCATGACAACTTCATGAAGACACAATGATGGAGATCATGGTGTCATGCCGGTGACAAAGATGATCATGGTGCCCCGAAGATGGAGATCAAAGGAGCAAAATGATATTGGCCATATCATGTCACTATTTGATTGCATGTGATGTTTATCATGTTATGCATCTTATTTGCTTAGAACGACGGTAGTAAGTAAGATGATCCCTCACTAAAAATTTCAAGAGACGTGTTCCCCCTAACTGTGCACCATTGCGAAGGTTCGTTGTTTCGAAGCACCACGTGATGATCGGGTGTGATAGATTCTAACGTTCGAATACAACGGGTGTTGACGAGCCTAGCATGTACAGACATGGACTTGGAACACATGCAAAACACTTAGGTTGACTTGACGAGCCTAGCATGTACAGACATGGCCTCGGAACACAAGAGACCGAAAGGTCGAACATGAGTCGTATAGCAGATACGATCAACATGGAGATGTTCACCGATGATGACTAGTCCGTCTCACGTGATGATCGGACACGGCCTAGTTTGACTCGGATCATGTATCACTTAGATGACTAGAGGGTTGTCTATCTGAGTGGGAGTTCAATAATCAGATGAACTTCATTATCATGAACATAGTCAAAAGGTCTTTACAAATGATGTCATTGCGCTTTAGTTCTACTGTTTAAGATATGTTCCTAGAGAAAATTTAGTTGAAAGTTGGTAGTATCAATTATGCGGACTGGGTCCGTAAACTGAGGATTGTCCTCATTGCTGCACAGAAGGATTATGTCCTTAATGCACCGCTCGGTGTGCTGAACCTCAGCATCGGCTGTAGATGTTGCGAAACATCTGACATACACGTTTTGATGACTACGTGATAGTTCAGTGCGTATTGCTAACGGTTTAGAATTGTGGCACCAAAGACGGTTTTGAAACGTCGCAGAACATATGAGATGTTCCGAAGACTGAAATTGGGATTTGAGACTAGTGCCCACATCAAGAGGTATGAGACCTCTGACAAATTTCTTAAGCCTGCAAACTAAGGGAGAAAAACTCAATTGTTGAGCATGTGCTCAGATTGTCTGAGTACTACAATCACTTGAATCGAGTGGGAGTTGATCTTCCAGATGAGATAGTGATGGTTCTCCATAGTCACTGCCACCAAGCTAGTAGAGCTTCGTGATGAACTATAACATATCAGGGATAGTTATGATGATCCTTGAGCCATTCGCTATGTTTGACACCGCGAGAGTAGAAATCAAGAAGGAGCATCAATTGTTGATGGTTAGTAAAACCACTAGTTTCTAGAAGGGCAAGGGCAAAAGGGATACTTCATGAAACAGCAAATCGTTTGCTGCTCTAGTGAAGAATCCCAAGATTGAACCCAAACCGGAGACTAAGTGCTTCTGTAATAAGGGAACGGTCACTGAAGCAGTACTACCCTAGATACTTGGTAGATGAGAAGGCGGGCAAGGTCGACAGAAGTATATTGGATATACGTTATATGAATGTGTACTTTACTAGTACTCCTAGCAGCACTAGGGTATTAGATACCGGTTCGGTTGCTAAGTGTTAGTAACTCGAAATAAAAGCTGCGGAATAAACGGAGACTAGCTAAAGGTGAGATGACGATATGTGTTGGAAGTGTTTCCAAGGTTGATGTGATCAAGCATCGCATGCTCGCTCTACCATCGAGATTTGGTGTTTGCGTTGAGCATGATTGGATTATGTTTATCGCAATACGGTTATTCATTTAAGGAGAATAATGGTTACTCTGTTTATTTGAATAATACCTTCAATGGTCTTGCACCTAAATAAATGTTATTGAATCTCGATCGTAGTGATACACATGTTCATGCCAAGAAGTAATGATAGTACCACATACTTGTGGCACTGCTATTTGAGTCATATTGGGATAAAACGCACGAAGAAGCTCCATGTAGATGGATCTTTGGACTCACTCGTTTTTGAAAAGAATGAGACATGCGAACCATGTCTATTGGTATATATGCATGAAGAAACTCCATGCAGATGGATCGTTTGGACTCACTTGATTTTGAATCACTTGAGACATGCAAATCATACCATATGGGCAAGATGACTGAAAGGCCTCGTTTTCAGTAAGATGGAACAAGAGAGCAACTTATTGGAAGTAATACATTTTGATGTATGCAGTCCAATGAGTGCTGAGGCATGCAGTGGATATCGTTATGTTCTTACTTCACAGATGATTTGAGTAGATGCTGAATGTATTTACTTGATGAAACACAAGTCTGAATTATTGAAAGGTTCAAGTAATTTCAGAGTGAAGTTGAAGATCGTCGTGACAAGAGGATAAAATGTCTGTGATATGATCATAGAGATGAGTATCTGAGTTACGAGTTTGGCACACAATTAAGACATTGTGGAAAGTATTTCACAATTAATACCGCCTGGAACACCATAGTGTGATGGTGTGTCCGGACATCATAGCTGCACCCTATTGGATATGGTGCATACCATGATGTCTCTTATCGAATTACCACTATCGTTTATGGGTTAGGCATTAGAGACAACCGCATTCACTTTAAAAGGGCACCACGCAATTCCGTTGAGACGACACCGTTTAGAGAAACCTAAGTTGTCGTTTCTTAAAAGTTTGGGGCTGCGATGCTTATGTGAAAAAGTTTCAGGCTGATAAGCTCGAACCCAAAGCGGATAAATGCATCTTCATAGAATACCCAAAACAGTTGGGTATACCTCCTATTTCAGATCTGGAAGCAAAAGTAATTGCTTCTAGAAACGAGTCCTTTCTCGAGGAAAAGTTTCTCTCGAAAGAATTGAGTGGGAGGATGGTGGAGACTTGATAAGGTTATTGAACCGTCACTTCAACTAGTGTGTAGCAGGGCACAGGAAGTTGTTCCTGTGGCACCTACACCAATTGAAGTGGAAGCTTATGATGGTGATCATGAAACTTCGGATCAAGTCACTACCAAACCTCGTAGGACGACGAGGATGCGTAATACTTCAGAGTAGTACGTGATCCTGTCTTGGAAGTCATGTTGTTGGACAACGATGAACCTATGAGCTATGGAGAAGCGATGGTGGGCCCATATTCCGACAAATGGTTAGAAGCCATGAAATCCGAGATAAATGGATCTTTAAGAAGAAGACGGACGTGGACGGTAAGGTTGCCGTCTATGAAGCTCGACTTGTGGCAAAGAGTATTTCCACAAGTTCAAGGAGTTGACTACGATGAGATTTTCTCATCCGTAGCGATGCTTAAGTCCGTCGGAATCATGTTAGCATTAGCTGCATTTATGAAATCTGGCAGATGGATGTCAAAACAAGTTTCCTTACCAGTTTTCGTAAGGAAAGGTTGTATGTGATACAATCAGAAAGGTTTTGTCGATCCTAAGGATGCTAAAAGGTATGCTAGCTCCAGCGATCCTTCCATGGACTAGAGCAAGCATCTCGGAGTCAGAATATACGCTTTGATGGAGTGATCAAAGTTTTGGGTTTATACAAAGTTTGTTAGAAACTTGTATTTACAATAAAGTGAGTGGGAGCGCTACAACATTTCTGATAAGTATATGTGAATGACATATTGTTGATCCGAAATGATGTAAAATTTCTGGAAAGCATAAAGGGTTGTTTGAAAGGAGTTTTTCAAAGGAAGACCTGGATAAAGCTGCTTACATATTGGGCATCAAGATCTATAGAGATAGATCAAGACGCCCGATGATACTTTCAAAGAACGCACACCTTGACATGATTTTGAAAGAGTTCAAAATAGATCAGCAAAGAAGGAGTTCTTGGCTGTGTTACAAGGTGTGAGTATTGAGTAAGACTCAAGACCTGACCACAGCAGAAGAGAGAGAAAGGACGAAGGTCGTCCCCTATGCTTCAGACGTAGGCTCTACAGTATGCTATGCTGTGTACCGCACATGAAGTGTGCCTTGCCATGAGTTGGTCAAGGGGTACAATAGTGATCCGGAATGGATCACATGACAGCGGTCGAACTTATCCTTAGTATCTAGTGGACTAAGGAATTTTCTCGATTATGGAGGTGAAAAGGAGTTCGTCGTAAAGGGTTACGTCGATGCGAACTTTGACACTAATCCGGATGACTCTGAGTAGTAAACCGGATTCGTATAGTAGAGCAGTTATTTGAAATGGCTCCAATAGCGCGTGGTAGCATCCACAAGATGACATAGATATTCGTAAAGCACACACGGATCTGAAAGGTTCAGACCCGTTGACTAATAACCTCTCTCACAAGCATAACATGATCAAACCAGAACTCATTGAGTGTTAATCACATAGTGATGTGAACTAGATTGTTGACTCTAGTAAACTCTTTGGATGTTGGTCACATGGTGATGTGACCTGTGAGTGTTAATCACATGGTGATGTGAACTAGATTATTGACTCTAGTGCAAGTGGGAGACTGTTGGAAATATGCCCTAGAGGCAATAATAAATTGGTTATTATTATATTTCCTTGTTCATGATAATCGTTTATTATCCATGCTAGAATTGTATTGATAGGAAACTCAGATACATGTGTGGATACATAGACAACACCATGTCCCTAGTAAGCCTCTAGTTGACTAGCTCGTTGATCAATAGATGGTTACGGTTTCCTGACCATGGACATTGGATGTCGTTGATAACGGGATCACATCATTAGGAGAATGATGTGATGGACAAGACCCAATCCTAAGCCTAGCACAAGATCGTGTAGTTCGTTTGCTCAGAGCTTTTCTAATGTCAAGTATCATTTCCTTAGACCATGAGATTGTGCAACTCCCGGATACCGTAGGAATGCTTTGGGTGTACCAAACGTCACAACGTAACTGGGTGGCTATAAAGGTGCACTACAGGTATCTCCGAAAGTGTCTGTTGGGTTGGCACGAATCGAGACTGGGATTTGTCACTCCGTGTAAACGGAGAGGTATCTCTGGGCCCACTCGGTAGGACATCATCATAATGTGCACAATGTGACCAAGGAGTTGATCACGGGATGATGTGAGTTACGGAACGAGTAAAGAGACTTGCCGGTAACGAGATTGAACAAGGTATCGGGATACCGACGATCGAATCTCGGGCAAGTAACATACCGATAGACAAAGGGAATTGATACGGGATTGATTGAATCCCCGACATCGTGGTTCATCCGATGAGATCATCGTGGAACATGTGGGAGCCAACATGGGTATCCAGATCCCGCTGTTGGTTATTGACCGGAGAACGTCTCGGTCATGTCTGCATGGTTCCCGAACCCGTAGGGTCTACACACTTAAGGTTCGATGACGCTAGGGTTATAGGGAATAGATATACGTGGTTACCGAATGTTGTTCGGAGTCCCGGATGAGATCCCGGACGTCACGAGGAGTTCCGGAATGGTCCGGAGGTAAAGATTTATATATGGGAAGTCCTGTTTTGGTCACCGGAAAAGTTTCGGGTGACATCGGTAATGTACCGGGACCACCGGGAGGGTCCCGGGGGTCCACCAAGTGGGGCCACCAGCCCCAGAAGGCTGCATGGGCCAAGTGTGGGAGGGGACCAGCCCCAGGTGGGCTGGTGCGCCCCCCCACCAAGGCCCAAGCGCATGGGAGAGTGGGAGGGGGCAAACCCTAGGTCCAGATGGGCCTTGAGGCCCACCCTAGTGGCGCCCCCCTCTCCTCCCCTTGGCCGCCTCCTCTTGGGGGTGGGAACCCTAGAGGGGGCGCAGCCCCCTCCCCCCTATATATAGTTGAGGTTTGGGCTGCCCAAGACACACGAGAACGTCTCTCTTTCGGCGCAGCCCTACCCCTCTCCCTCCTCCTCTCCCGCGGTGCTTGGCGAAGCCCTGCGGGATTTCCACGCTCCTCCACCACCACCATGCCGTCGTGCTGCTGCTGGACAGAGTCTTCCCCAACCTCTCCCTCTCTCCTTGCTGGATCAAGGCGTGGGAGACGTCACCGGGCTGCACGTGTGTTGACCGCGGAGGCACCGTTCTTCGGTGCTTAGATCGGAATTCAACCGCGATCTGAATCGCTACGAGTACGACTCCCTCATCCGCGTTCTTGCAACGCTTCCGCATCGCGATCTACAATGGTATGTAGATGCACTCCCCTTCTCCTCGTTGCTAGATTACTCCATAGATTGATCTTGGTGATGCGTAGAAAATTTTGAATTTCTGCTACGTTCCCCAATAGTGGCATCATGAGCTAGGTCTATGCGTAGTTTCTATGCACGAGTAGAACACAAAGTAGTTGTGGGCATCTATGTTGCCAATTCTTCTTGCCGCTACTAGTCTTATCTTGTTTCGGCGGTATTGTGGGATGAAGCGGCCCGAACCGACCTTACACGTACGCTTACGTGAGACAGGTTCCACCGACTGACATGCACTAGTTGCATAAGGTGGCTAGCGGGTGTCTGTCTCTCCCACTTTAGTCGGAACGGATTCAATGAAAAGGGTCCTTATGAAGGGTAAATAGAAATTGGCATATCACGTTGTGGTTTTACGTAGGTAAGGAACGTTCTTGCTAGAAACCTATACAATCCACGTAAAAAACTTGCAACAACAATTAGAGGACGTCTAACTTGTTTTTGCAGCATGTGCTATGTGATGTGATATGGCCAGAAGATGTGATGAATGATATATGTGATGTATGAGATTGATCATATTCTTGTAATAGGAATCACGACTTGCATGTCAATGAGTATGACAACCGGCAGGAGCCATAGGAGTTGTCTTTATTTTTTTGTATGACCTGCGTGTCATTGAATAACGCCATGTATATTACTTTACTTTATTGCTAAGCGCGTTAGCCATAGAAGTAGAAGTAATCGTTGGCATGACAACTTCATGAAGACACAATGATGGAGATCATGGTGTCATGCCGGTGACAAAGATGATCATGGTGCCCCGAAGATGGAGATCAAAGGAGCAAAATGATATTGGCCATATCATGTCACTATTTGATTGCATGTGATGTTTATCATGTTATGCATCTTATTTGCTTAGAACGACGGTAGTAAGTAAGATGATCCCTCACTAAAAATTTCAAGAGACGTGTTCCCCCTAACTGTGCACCATTGCGAAGGTTCGTTGTTTCGAAGCACCACGTGATGATCGGGTGTGATAGATTCTAACGTTCGAATACAACGGGTGTTGACGAGCCTAGCATGTACAGACATGGCCTTGGAACACATGCAAAACACTTAGGTTGACTTGACGAGCCTAGCATGTACAGACATGGCCTCGGAACACAAGAGACCGAAAGGTCGAACATGAGTCGTATAGCAGATACGATCAACATGGAGATGTTCACCGATGATGACTAGTCCGTCTCACGTGATGATCGGACACGGCCTAGTTTGACTCGGATCATGTATCACTTAGATGACTAGAGGGTTGTCTATCTGAGTGGGAGTTCAATAATCAAATGAACTTCATTATCATGAACATAGTCAAAAGGTCTTTACAAATGATGTCATTGCGCTTTAGTTCTACTGTTTAAGATATGTTCCTAGAGAAAAATTTAGTTGAAAGTTGGTAGTATCAATTATGCGGACTGGGTCCGTAAACTGAGGATTGTCCTCATTGCTGCACAGAAGGATTATGTCCTTAATGCACCGCTCGGTGTGCTGAACCTCAGCATCGGCTGTAGATGTTGCGAAACATCTGACACACACGTTTTGATGACTACGTGATAGTTCAGTGCGTATTGCTAACGGTTTAGAATTGTGGCACCAAAGACGGTTTTGAAACATCGCAGAACATATGAGATGTTCCGAAGACTGAAATTGGGATTTGAGACTAGTGCCCACATCAAGAGGTATGAGACCTCTGACAAATTTCTTAAGCCTGCAAACTAAGGGAGAAAAACTCAATTGTTGAGCATGTGCTCAGATTGTCTGAGTACTACAATCACTTGAATCGAGTGGGAGTTGATCTTCCAGATGAGATAGTGATGGTTCTCCATAGTCACTGCCACCAAGCTAGTAGAGCTTCGTGATGAACTATAACATATCAGGGATAGTTATGATGATCCTTGAGCCATTCACGATGTTTGACACCGCGAGAGTAGAAATCAAGAAGGAGCATCAATTGTTGATGGTTAGTAAAACCACTAGTTTCTAGAAGGGCAAGGGCAAAAGGGATACTTCATGAAACAGCAAATCGTTTGCTGCTCTAGTGAAGAATCCCAAGGTTGAACCCAAACCGGAGACTAAGTGCTTCTGTAATAAAGGGAACGGTCACTGAAGCAGTACTACCCTAGATACTTGGTAGATGAGAAGGCGGGCAAGGTCGACAGAAGTATATTGGATATACGTTATATGAATGTGTACTTTGCTAGTACTCCTAGCAGCACTAGGGTATTAGATACCGGTTCGGTTGCTAAGTGTTAGTAACTCGAAATAAAAGTTGCGGAATAAACGGAGACTAGCTAAAGGTGAGATGACGATATGTGTTGGAAGTGTTTCCAAGGTTGATGTGATCAAGCATCGCATGCTCGCTCTACCATCGAGATTTGGTGTTTGCGTTGAGCATGATTGGATTATGTTTATCGCAATACGGTTATTCATTTAAGGAGAATAATGGTTACTCTATTTATTTGAATAATACCTTCAATGGTCTTGCACCTAAAATAAATGGTTTATTGAATCTCGATCGTAGTGATACACATGTTCATGCCAGAAGTAATGATAGTACCACATACTTGTGGCACTGCTATTTGAGTCATATTGGGATAAAACGCACGAAGAAGCTCCATGTAGATGGATCTTTGGACTCACTCGTTTTTGAAAAGAATGAGACATGCGAACCATGTCTATTGGTATATATGCATGAAGAAACTCCATGCAGATGGATCGTTTGGACTCACTTGATTTTGAATCACTTGAGACATGCAAATCATACCATATGGGCAAGATGACTGAAAGGCCTCGTTTTCAGTAAGATGGAACAAGAGAGCAACTTATTGGAAGTAATACATTTTGATGTATGCAGTCCAATGAGTGCTGAGGCATGCAGTGGATATCGTTATGTTCTTACTTCACAGATGATTTGAGTAGATGCTGAATGTATTTACTTGATGAAACACAAGTCCGAATTATTGAAAGGTTCAAGTAATTTCAGAGTGAAGTTGAAGGTCGTCGTAACAAGAGGATAAAATATCTGTGATATGATCATAGAGATGAGTATCTGAGTTACGAGTTTGGCACACAATTAAGACATTGTGGAAAGTATTTCACAATTAATACCGCCTGGAACACCATAGTGTGATGGTGCGTCCGGACATCATAGCTGCACCCTATTGGATATGGTGCATACCATGATGTCTCTTATCGAATTACCACTATCATTTATGGGTTAGGCATTAGAGACAACCGCATTCACTTTAAAAGGGCCACCACGCAATTCCGTTGAGACGACACCGTTTAGAGAAACCTGAGCTGTCGTTTCTCAAAAGTTTGGGGCTGCGATGCTTATGTGAAAAAAGTTTCAGGCTGATAAGCTCGAACCCAAAGCGGATAAATGCATCTTCATAGAATACCCAAAATAGTTGGGTATACCTCCTATTTCAGATCTGGAAGCAAAAGTAATTGCTTCTAGAAACGAGTCCTTTCTCGAGGAAAAGTTTCTCTCGAAAGAATTGAGTGGGAGGATGGTGGAGACTTGATAAGGTTATTGAACCGTCACTTCAACTAGTGTGTAGCAGGGCACAGGAAGTTGTTCCTGTGGCACCTACACCAATTGAAGTGGAAGCTTATGATGGTGATCATGAAACTTCGGATCAAGTCACTACCAAACCTCGTAGGACGACGAGAATGCGTAATACTTCAGAGTAGTACGTGATCCTGTCTTGGAAGTCATGTTGTTGGACAACGATGAACCTATGAGCTATGGAGAAGCGATGGTGGGCCCATATTCCGACAAATGGTTAGAAGCCATGAAATCTGAGATAAATGGATCTTTAAGAAGAAGACGAACGTGGACGGTAAGGTTGCCGTCTATGAAGCTCGACTTGTGGCAAAGAGTATTTTCACAAGTTCAAGGAGTTGACTACGATGAGATTTTCTCATCCGTAGTGATGCTTAAGTCCATCGGAATCATGTTAGCATTAGCTGCATTTATGAAATCTGGCAGATGGATGTCAAAACAAGTTTCCTTACCAGTTTTCGTAAGGAAAAGTTGTATGTGATACAACCAGAAAGGTTTTGTCGATCCTAAGGATGCTAAAAGGTATGCTAGCTCCAGCGATCCTTCTATGGACTAGAGCAAGCATCTCGGAGTCAGAATATACGCTTTGATGGAGTGATCAAAGATTTTGGGTTTATACAAAGTTTGTTAGAAACTTGTATTTACAATAAAGTGAGTGGGAGCGCTACAACATTTCTGATAAGTATATGTGAATGACATATTGTTGATCCGAAATGATGTAAAATTTCTGGAAAGCATAAAGGGTTGTTTGAAAGGAGTCTTTCAAAGGAAGACCTGGATAAAGCTGCTTACATATTGGGCATCAAGATCCATAGAGATAGATCAAGACGCCCGATGATACTTTCAAAGAACGCACACCTTGACATGATTTTGAAAGAGTTCAAAATAGATCAGTAAAGAAGGAGTTCTTGGCTGTGTTACAAGGTGTGAGTATTGAGTAAGACTCAAGACCTGACCACAGCAGAAGAGAGAGAAAGGACGAAGGTCGTCCCCTATGCTTCAGACGTAGGCTCTACAGTATGCTATGCTGCGTACCGCACATGAAGTGTGCCTTGCCATGAGTTGGTCAAGGGGTACAATAGAGAATGGATCACATGACAACGGTCGAACTTATCCTTAGTATCTAGTGGACTAAGGAATCTTCTCGATTATGGAGGTGAAAAGGAGTTCGTCGTAAAGGGTTACGTCGATGCGAACTTTGACACTAATCCGGATGACTCTGAGTAGTAAACCGGATTCGTATAGTAGAGCAGTTATTTGAAATGGCTCCTAATAGCGCGTGGTAGCATCCACAAGATGACATAGAAATTCGTAAAGCACACACGGATCTGAAAGGTTCAGACCCGTTGACTAATAACCTCTCTCACAAGCATAACATGATCAAACCAGAACTCATTGAGTGTTAATCACATAGTGATGTGAACTAGATTGTTGACTCTAGTAAACTCTTTGGATGTTGGTCACATGGTGATGTGACCTGTGAGTGTTAATCACATGGTGATGTGAACTAGATTATTGACTCTAGTGCAAGTGGGAGACTGTTGGAAATATGCCCTAGAGGCAATAATAAATTGGTTATTATTATATTTCCTTGTTCATGATAATCGTTTATTGTCCATGCTAGAATTGTATTGATAGGAAACTCAGATACATGTGTGGATACATAGACAACACCATGTCCCTAGTAAGCCTCTAGTTGACTAGCTCGTTGATCAATAGATGGTTACGGTTTCCTGACCATGGACATTGGATGTCGTTGATAACGGGATCACATCATTAGGAGAATGATGTGATGGACAAGACCCAATCCTAAGCCTAGCACAAGATCGTGTAGTTCGTTTGCTCAGAGCTTTTCTAATGTCAAGTATCATTTCCTTAGACCATGAGATTGTGCAACTCCCGGATACCGTAGGAATGCTTTGGGTGTGCCAAATGTCACAACGTAACTGGGTGGCTATAAAGGTGCACTACGGGTATCTCCGAAAGTGTCTGTTGGGTTGGCACGAATCGAGACTGGGATTTGTCACTCCGTGTAAACGGAGAGGTATCTCTGGGCCCACTCGGTAGGACATCATCATAATGTGCACAATGTGACCAAGGAGTTGATCACGGGATGATGTGAGTTACGGAACGAGTAAAGAGACTTGCCGGTAACGAGATTGAACAAGGTATCGGGATACCGACGATCGAATCTCAGGCAAGTAACATACCGATAGACAAAGGGAATTGGATACGGGATTTATTGAATCCCCGACATCGTGGTTCATCCGATGAGATCATCGTGGAACATGTGGGAGCCAACATGGGTATCCAGATCCCGCTGTTGGTTATTGACCGGAGAACGTCTCGGTCATGTCTGCATGGTTCCCGAACCCGTAGGGTCTACACACTTAAGGTTCGATGACGCTAGGGTTATAGGGAATAGATATACGTGGTTACCGAATGTTGTTCGGAGTCCCAGATGAGATCCCGGACGTCACGAGGAGTTCCGGAATGGTCCGGAGGTAAAGATTTATATATGGGAAGTCTTGTTTTGGTCACCGGAAAAGTTTCGGGTGATATCGGTAATGTACCGGGACCACCGGGAGGGTCCCGGGGGTCCACCAAGTGGGGCCACCAGCCCCAGAAGGCTACGTGGGCCAAGTGTGGGAGGGGACCAGCCCCAGGTGGTCTGGTGCACCCCCCCACCAAGGCCCAAGCGCATGGGAGAGTGGTAGGGGGCAAACCCTAGGTCCAGATGGGCCTTGAGGCCCACCCTAGTGGCGCCCCCCCTCTCCTCCCCTTGGCCGCCTCCTCTTGGGGTGGGAACCCTAGAGGGGGCGCAGCCCCCTCCCCCCCATATATAGTTGAGGTTTGGGCTGCCCAAGACACACGAGAACGTCTCTCTTTCGGCGCAGCCCTACCCCTCTCCCTCCTCCTCCTCTCCCGCGGTGCTTGGCGAAGCCCTGCGGGATTGCCACGCTCCTCCACCACCACCATGCCGTCGTGCTACTGCTGGACAGAGTCTTCCCCAACCTCTCCCTCTCTCCTTGCTGGATCAAGGCGTGGGAGACGTCACCGGGCTGCACGTGTGTTGAACGCGGAGGCACCGTTCTTCGGTGCTTAGATCGGAATCAACCGCGATCTGAATCGCTACGAGTACGACTCCCTCATCCGCGTTCTTGCAACGCTTCCGCATCGCGATCTACAATGGTATATAGATGCACTCCCCTTCTCCTCGTTGCTAGATTACTCCATAGATTGATCTTGGTGATGCGTAGAAAATTTTGAATTTCTGCTACGTTCCCCAACAAAGGACTGCTACACCGCCGACGACCCCTCTTTTGCCGCAGAGCTTCCAGACAAGCAAACCCCCGTTGATTATTTCAATATCACCTATTTCCTTCGCCCCTCGTGCTTGCATTAGAACATGTACTGTTACTGTTGACTCCTATTCTGATGCATAGCCTGATTTTGTAACTGTTGTTATTTATACCATACCTGCTATCCTAAATTCTTAGTATAGGTTGGATAGTGATTCATTGGTGACCCTTCACCCTTGTCCCTGTTGCCCCCGCTTATTACCGTCGCCTCGATTAGTGTGATCAATGTGCTATTGCCGACTCATCACCGCACACCCCCTTAGTTGTACGACGCTGTAGAGCTACTATCGAGTGCCGAGGGTGATACCTCTTACCTCACTCCTAATGATGTCTCTGTAGTGTAGTTGATCGGTTGTGGATCACCGAGGGTGATTCCTCTTTCTCCACCTCCGATACGACTCTGTCGTGCAACCCCGCAAGTGTGGCCCATCGAGGGTGATTCCTCCCGGTTCACCTTGATGGACTACATAGGGTAGGAATCCCTCGAGGGTGATTCCTCAGATTCCTCCTTGATGTTTTTGACACATAGTAACTTTACTGTTACTTCAGCCCCCTGTAAAGTCGGGTCGACCATGAGGGGTACCCGTGAGAGATGTGAAGCCGGGTTGACCTGGAAGGTACCCGCGAGATAAGTACGTGGCGCGATCGGGCCGTCTTAGCCCTTGTTGCAAGTCCTCAAGATGGGGCGACGGGGGTCACATGATCGTGAGTCTTTGCTCGTCATCCGTGCTCCTAATACACTAATGGGATTTGGGTATGTGATCTGAGTAGGCCTCTGGCCTTTTAAGCGCAGTATGGGCACTCTACATCTTATGTTTCTTCCGAAGCTTCTCAGACTTTAGCGTTGTGCGCCGCGCGCCGGGTTGGACTAGAACGCCTGCGCTTGTATTAAGGGGGCTAGGTTTGCTCACCGACCGCGTTCACAATGGTCAGGAGTTCAAATGGTGATGGGCCCGGACCCCTGAGCCCTTAGGATTTAGACCGGTGTGCTGGCATCTTTGCTGAGCCTAGGTAGGGCTGTGGTATGTCGATTAGCCGAGGCCGGGCATGACCCGATAAAAGTGTATTTAGCCAGAGTTAATCAAGTGTGTTGGGTACATTGGTGCAACCCTACAGGGAAGAACTTATCTATTTGAATAGTCGAGTCCACGGTTACGGACGCTCAGAGATTATCCTGATCTACTACAACTAGAACTGGATACCTCAGTCCCTTGTGAAGTCGGGTCGACTCCGAGGGTACCCGTGAAAGATATGGAAGTCGGGTCGACCCCGAGGATACTCTCGAGAGTTATGGAAGTCGGGTTGACCGTGAGGGTACCCGTGAGAGCTATGGAAGTCGGTTTGACCGTGAGTGTACCCGCGAGATAACTGGATACCTATATTGCTATATTAATATGCTAGCTCTGGGATTGCTTTCTCGTAGGGTAGTTCAGGAAGGATCTCTGGGCATTGCTAATATGTATTCTTAATACTTATTGTATTGTTGCTAATCTACACTCTTCTAATACTACAAGATGCTGCAAGATCCTAGTCTTCGATTGAGGGAGTCCTGGACTAAGGGGTCCTCGGGCGTCCGGCCTGTTATCTGTTGGGCCGGACTGATGGGCTATGAAGACACGAAGACCGAAGACTATAACCGTGTCCAGATTGAACTCTACTTGGCGTGGAAGGCAAGCTAGGCGGCCGATTATGAAGATTCCCTCTTATGTAACCGACCTCATGTAACCCTAGATCTCTCCGGTGTCTATATAAACCGAAGAGAATAGTCCGGATAGGACAAATTCATTACCATATACTCATAGGCTAGACTTCTAGGGTTTAGCGATTACGATCTTGTGGTAGATCAACTCTTGTAATACTCATATTCATCAAGATCAATCAAGTAGGAAGTAGGGTATTACCTCCATAGAGAGGGCCCGAACCTGGGTAAATATCGTGTCCCCCGTCTCTTGTTACCATCGATCCTAGACGCACAGTTCAGGACCCCCTACCCGAGATCCGCCGGTTTTGACACCGACATTGGTGCTTTCATTGAGAGTTCCTCTGTGCCGTCGCTAAGAGGGTTGATGGCTCGCCTTGTTGTCAAGGATAATATCATCTTCGGAGGAGCCCTGGCCCCAAGTCAGACCCTCCGTCTCGGCGGCTTCGTCATGACCGCCGGCTCGGCCCTTAAGCCGACGATGACCTCTTAAGTCATCAAAAATCACCTCCGCGTTGATACCGAATACTCCGCCCGCATGGATCCAGTGGAGTTTTCGTTGTTGAACGAACTCCTGGATCGCATGGCCGCCTTGGGGGTCGCTACGGACTATGATCGGGTCGGGCTTAAACCCGACCGGAGAGAAACTAAAACTCCACCGATCACCCATCAGATATCGGTAGTCGAGGAGCGGAGCAACTCTTCCACTATAATGAAGACGAACTATGTTCGGATCACCGATCTTGAAGAGCCGGATGCTTTTCAGCAGAAGGTCATGTCTCTTCCTCCGAACATAAAGTCGGATGACGAGCCTAAAAAATCATTCGATATCCTGGGGCCCGAACTATCCGGCCCAGTAGACCTCCAAACTCCGGATCCAAAACTAGGTCGGGGTTCGGATTCAATTCCACCCACCCACCCGGACATAGATGCTCTCAGAGGCATCAAACAACAGCCTCAGGAAACGGTCCACCACTTCTGGGGCAGATTCCTCCTTGTCAAAAACAAGGTAAAAGGCTGCCGCGACGAAGACGCGATAGCAACATTCTGCAACAACTGCGCGGACGAAGGTATCCTTAACGCCATCAATCGCCGCCGCATACTAAAGTTCGCTGACTTAGAAACCATTGTACAAAAGTATAGCACGATGGAAAGCGCCTGGAAAACTCAGGCAGCTGGCTAGGAATCATCCCGGCTCCCCTCACAGGCGAAAAGGGCGCACCCCCGTGGCACGCCCAGAGGAACTGTCAAAAAACATAAACCTATTGCGGTGCACGACACCGTTCTGGAGGGATGGCTCAATGGCCCGTGCAAAATACACATGACGCCGGATACCAGGGCGACCCATAGCCTTAGAGCATGTTGGATACTCCGACAGGTAGCCAAGAGCGGCGAGGACATCCTTACCAAGGACACCCCAGAACAACACCCTCCAGGAAACAACGACAATAGAGTATTGGCAGTCTTCGAGACATTCGCTTCAAACAACAAGCATAAAAGGGCCCTGCATGATCTCGCTGAAGTTTGCCAGGTCGCTGCAATTGACCCCTGGAACGACACGGCCATAACCTTCAACACCAGTGACAAACCTAAATACAGAACAGTCCGAGCACCAGCCGCCCTAGTCCTCAGTCCCATCGTGGATGGCTTTCGACTTACAAAAGTCCTCATGGAGGGCGGCAGCGGACTAAACCTCATTTACGAGGACACGCTCCACTAGATGGAAATAGACAGGAGCCGCATCGAGAAAAGCGGCACAACCTTGCGAGGTATCATTCCCAGCCCGGAAGCTCGGTGTGCAGGAAAAATTACACTTGATGTGGTGTTCGGCACAGCGGAAAATTACCGGTCCGAAGAAATAACTTTCCAGGTGGTCCCTTTCAACAGCGGGTACCACGCCCTGTAAGGGCGAGAGGCCTTCACGCGCTTTCAAGCCATACCTCATTATGGGTATATGAAGCTAAAAATGCCTGGACCTAATGGAATAATCACCCTCGTCAGCGATCCAGACATAGCCCTCCGCGCAGAGAATAAAACCACATCCTTGGCCCTCGAGGTATTGTCTGAGGCGCTTGCGGCCGAAGAACTAAGCGCACTACGCTCCACCGTGAATAAGGATGATGTGATCCTGGAGAAACGACCCAAATTGACTTCCTTCAAGCCAGCAGAAGAAATAATCAAATTTCAGGTCCATCCAACAGACCCGAAGAAGACAGCGTCTATCGGAGCACCGCTCAGCCCTGCAGTCGACGCCGCGCTACGAGACTTCCTGCGCGAAAACTGGGATATATTCGCCTGGCATCCTTCCGATATGCCAGGAATCCCACGCGAGTTGGCCGAACATAGCCTCAACATACTAAAGGGATATAAGCCGGTCAAGCAAGCTCTGCGGCGCTTTTCCGAACCCAAACGACAAGCTATGGGGGAGGAGCTAGCCAAACTAATCGAGGCCAGATTCATCAAAGACATTAAACATCCGGACTGGCTGGCAAACTTGGTAATGGTACCAAAGAAGGATAAATCCTGGCGCCTATGCATCGATTTCAAAGACCTTAACAAGGCCTGCCCTAAGGATCCCTTCCCTCTTCCCCGCATTGATCAAATCATTGACGCCACCGCAGGTCACGACTCGCTATGCTTCCTTGATGCATATTCCGGATACCATCAAATCAAAATGAAGGAGTCCGATCAAGCCGCAACAACATTCATTACACCATACGGGCTGTTTTGCTTCAACACCATGCCTTTCGGGCTCAAGAACGCGGGCGCCACCTACCAGCGCATGATCCAAACATGCCTCGAGAAACAGATCGGCAAAACAGTGGAGGCTTACGTGGACGACGTCGTCATCAAAACCAGACACGTCGAAACATGCACTAATAGATGATTTGCGTCTCACATTCGACCACCTCCGCACATACGACATCAAGCTTAACCCGGAAAAGTGCGTCTTCGGCGTCCCCGCTGGTAAACTATTGGGCTTCATCGTTTCCAACAGAGGAATTGAAGCAAATCCAGCCAAAATCTGAGCTTTGTCACAATTGGCCACGCCAACCGAGCTGAAGCAGGTCCAAAAACTCGCTGGGTGCGTGGCTGCTTTAAGCCGCTTCATCTCCAGATTGGGAGAAAAGGCGCTGCCGCTCTATCGCCTTCTACGGCGCACCGACAACTTCGAGTGGACAGACGCGGCGACGGCCGGACTAGAAGAAATAAAAGCCCTTCTGGCGAGCAACCCAATCATGGCCGCGCCAAATGCCGGCGAGCCAATGCTCTTATACATATCAGCAACACACCAGGTGGTGAGCGCCGTACTCGTCGTCGAACGAGAACAGGACGGACACAGATTCCCGCTCCAGAAGCCGGTATACTACGTATCGACCATCCTCACACCATGCAAATCTCGGTACCCTCATTATCAAAAAATAGCATATGCAGTCTTCATGGCATCCAGAAAATTGCGGCACTACTTCCAGGAGTGCTCTATCATGGTGACCTCCGAAGTGCCCCTCAATGATATAATTAACAACCGGGATGCAGCGGGCTGGATTGCCAAATGGGCCATTGAGCTCCTGCCATTCGACATCACGTACAAACCACGTAGAGCCATCAAATCCCAGGTACTGGCCGACTTTGTCGCCGAATGGACATAAGCCGAACTCCCTAAAGAGTACGGCGTGTATTCCAACTAGGCGATGCGTTTTGACGGCTCCAAGATGTTGGCAGGGCTAGGGGCGGGCGTCGTATTAACGTCCCCCACAGGAGACATCGTCCAGTACGTACTCCAAATACTATACATGGACTCCAACAATGCAGCCGAATATGAGGCCTTGCTACATGGCCTCCGGATGGCCGTACCAATGGGCATACAACGCCTGGAGGTGCGCGGGGATTCAAACCTCGCAATATCCCAAATCAATGGAGACTTTGATGCCAAAGATCCAAAGATGGTAGCTTACCGCAATGCCGTTTTGAAGATGTCGGCTCGGTTCGAGGGACTCGAATTTCATCACATCGCCCGCGAAAGTAACCAGGCGGCAGACGTCCTTGCTCGCATCGGCGCTAAGCGCGACCCCGTCCCACCTAACATCTTCCTCGAAAGGCTCTTTAAGCCATCCGTGGTATGGCAAGGGGGAGATAGCAACGACAGTCCCGTTCCGAACACAAACAAAGATAACGAACACACCGATATCATCGGAGGCTCAACCACCGAAGTAACACCATCGGCCCACCTCATCATGGCAGTAATTGCCCCGTGGACCGAACCATTCTTGGCCTACTTTAATAGGAAGGAGCTCCCAGAAGATCAGAACGAGGCTCGCCGCATAGTCCGGCGTTCGAAGGCCTATAAAGTTCACGAAGGAGAGCTCTACAAGAAAAGCACTACCGGAGTCCTTCAAAGGTGTATCTCCGAGGAGGAGGGGCGGCAACTTTTGGCAGAAATTCACGCCGGTCTCGGCGGACACCACGCCGCAGCCCGGGCACTTGTCAGCAAGGCCTTCCGTACAGATTTTACTGGCCCACGGCCCGGGCAGACGCACAGGACCTCGTCCAACGCTGTGTCGGATGCCAACTCTTCGCCAACCAAAGCCATATGCCCCCAACCGCTCTACAAACAATCCCCATTACATGGCCCTTTGCGGTCTGGGGCTTGGACATGGTCGGACCCCTTAAAGGGGGAAGCCATAAGAAAAAATATCTGTTGGTCATGGTGGACAAATTCACCAAGTGGATAGAGGCTAGACCGGTTAAAACGGCCGAGTCCGGACCGGTGATTGCATTTATATCCGATGTGGTACACCGTTACGGTGTACCGCACAGCATCATCACCGATAACGGTTCGAATTTCACAGCCGATGAGGTGAAAACCTGGTGTGCTAATCTGGGCATTAAGCTCGATTACGCCTCTGTCTACCACCCGCAAACAAACGGTCAAGTCGAGCGAGCCAATGGTCTTATTATGAGCGGCATCAAACCCAGACTAGTGCGTTCTTTAAAAGAATCAGACAAACACTGGGTCGAGGAGCTCGACTCCGTACTCTGGGGGCTGCGGACCACGCCCAACCGTACTACCGGATACACACCTTTTTTCATGGTGTACGGTGCAGAGGCCGTGTTGCCCTGCGATATTATACACGACTCACCTCGAGTGCGTATGTACGAGGAGAAAGAGGCCGAGTTGGATCGGCAGGACAGCCTAGATGCCTTGGAGGAAGAGCGCGACGTCGCCAAAGCCCGTTCAGCATTTTATCAACAACAGGCTCGAAGATATCAAAGCAGAGAGGTACGGGCCAAGACTTACAATGTTGGCGAACTCGTTCTACGCTTACCGGAGAAGAAAAAGGACAAACTCAAGCCCAAATGGGAGGGTCCCTTCATAATCGACGAAGTTCTCACCGGAGGAGTGTACCGTCTTCGTGACGCATCAGACAATCGCCTAGAGCCTAACCCCTGGAACGCGGCCAGACTCCGAAGGTTCTATGCCTAGCGCCGAACTCTTTGTTAGTCTCCTTCTCCCCTATAGTTTCCATTACTCTTTCTCCCTTTTACACAATTTTTTTCGCTTTAAAGCACTCATTCGGCTTGACCGAACACTGCTGACGTACACATCTTTACATATGTACGCCCATTATACCTGGGGGCTTCTCTAACAGAAGCTTGTTAATATTATTTTCCGAGCATCAAGCTCATCACACATGCGCGTTTTCCCGCATGTCTTTTCTTCACCATTATATGCATCGATATGACTTAAGTTTTGGCCAAGCTGGGTTGCCTGGCTCCTGTGCTTACCCCTACGTTCCCGATTATTCGGCTAGGTGGTAAAGGGAGCACCTCTGCGATTGTTACTGTCAAGTCATCCGGACGTGTACCTCAGACTGGGTGAAGCCGAAAGCTAGCGTTCTTAAGGGAATATTCGGTCGGTGGATGAAAACTTTTGCACTCACTCTATTGTGAACCCCCAGAAGCTATACATACTGTGATTTTCACATCACAATTCGGACTTGTCAACTAATGCATGCACACCCAGGGAAAGGGACCCTTAACGTAACTATTCTCTCTGGAAGATGTTTCTTACGAATGAAATGTAATATAACATAACTAGCAGAATACAACTTGTCTGTTCAAGCAATTATGACCCCTACGCCTAGTTTTCCAGGCATGCCCCGGCCTATTCGGCCGTGAGGGTATCCGGAAACACTCCGTACCCTTGAGTCCGGAGGTTGAAGCGAAAAGGTCTGCCATGACAAATGATATACAATTCAGCTAGAATTCCACACGGTGAGGAAAGTACATAGTCACTTGGACTCAAACACTTCCTCCTCTATACCGTCCAACAGGCGATCTAACTTACAATCCTGTTGGGAATATTTGGCGGCCACCTCTACTTGGTCATATACTAAACTAACGGGAATTTCTTCCCCATTCGGCCCTACCGGTCCGACACGCGCCATGTGATTAGGATCAAGCTTGGTATACCGAGTCTTCACCATGGCCCAAGCCTCTCGCGCACCCTCTCGACAGGCCGATATCTTCCATAGCCGGATACGCCGCCGCGCTCCTTTGAACGCTCTACAAGCTCCTCCATACTTCCTAGAGGAGAGGCGGAGGGCCATAGAGCCTTGGCAACACTCCACATCGCCAGCCTCGCCTGTTGATGCACTTCCGACAGCTTACGCAGCAGATCACTCGATGATCCGGACACCTCCTCTTCAGGACGGCCCGTCAATATACCTGCAAGCATGGCTATATCAGTTTCATTTCTCTCCGAACCACTAAAAATAAACAAGTTCGGAAACATACTGAACATGCCGCCCCGCAGTTTCTTGTTCTCCTTTACGGAGTCGGATAGTTGGGCCCGCACATCCTTCAATTCTTCACCCAACTTAGTGTTGGAGTCCTGCATCTTGTTTTTCTCGTCCCTGACGCGGGTCAGCACACGTTCGCCTGCGGCGTGTTGCCTCTTCGCCTCTTTTTCTCCCTCTTGGGCGATCTTCAACTCCTTCAAATTGATCAGGCGACCCTATTATGCGATCAGTGGCAGTATTAAGCACAGTTGGTATACATTCACTATTCCTCACTATAGGGGAACGTTACCAGTAGACAACTTCTTCAAATTTTCTAGTTCGGTGGTAGCAGCATTTAACTGCGCCCGACACTGTTCCAGCTCTTGGGCTAGCATTTCGTTCTTCTCTGTAAGAACCTGGCAATACAATGCTCCTTAAGTCAGTTGTACCAACTGCTTTCAGTCCCGGGGGCTACTGGCATATGGTTATCTTATTCGGACAAAAAAAAACTTACCCACACATCTGTTAAATACTGCTTCGTGGCTCCACTAAGCCCGTTTCGAGCAGTTCGGATATACACATCGGCCGAGCTGAAGGCATTGAATGCCTCTTCCGAAAACTCAGGGTCTCGTAAAACAGCCCTGCAGCGCCGATGATTCATGGCGCTCTCTACTTCCGAGTTGGTGACGGACAGATTCTCTGAACCCTCGGCCGAAGGACAGTCTGACACTGTTCCTATGTTGGCTCCCGCCTTTCCAACGGGGTCTAAATCCCGGGCGTGGGGAGTACGGCTGGCCGGACCCTCGGAGTTAGTTCGGTGAACCTTTTTCTTGGTGTCAAACAAGCATACAAGTTACAGTTGGATGTGACTGTTGAAGTATACCTTTAAATCCTTACCTCTTTGACGAGGGACCGGTCGTGACTTCACCGACCTTCCTTTTAGAGGCCTTGCTAGGCGCCGGAGCCACTCTCTTTGGAGCCGCCCCTGGAGTAGTGTGACGCGCCAAACGCCTCCCCTGTGGAGCACAAGACAGTGCGATGGGTAAAGCAGTGCGAGGAAGCTCTTTCAAGAGAGGTTTTTTCTCAACGACTTACGTGGGAAGCGGGAAGAAGACCAGGGTAATCAACAATAATGGCCACTTCCGTGCCATCATAGCTCGCCTGGTAAAACACCCCTTCCGCGAGTACCACGGATATATCCGGATCTTCTTCATACCCGGGATCCAACTCCCGGTTGTGGTCCTCAGGCTGTGGGGCAGGGCTGTAAAACCCCTCGGTGATTCTTCGCCAATGCTGTTATAAGCGGATTAGAAGCTTGTCAAAGGTAATCCGGGAAGCAAAATGAATAAAGCAGAAGGATTGGGACTTACCCAGCTGGGAGGATTATACATAGAATATCCCTCTCTACGATTGATTCGAAGAAATTCCTCTTCCTCCCCTTTGAACAGCTCGGCCAGGATTTTGGCTAGAGCGGCGGAGGTGCCCGGACCTTTTCGACCACAGCGGGAGGCGTCGTCCTCCCCGTTGTAGTGCCACATTGGGAGCCCTCTGTATTGAAGCGGTTGAACCCCTCGCATTATGGAGGTCGCCATTACCTCAACCATTGTTAATCCGGACTGGGCGAGCGTCTTTATCTCACCCAAGAGCTGACGAACCTCCACACTGTCATCCTCCTCAAGGCTCCGGGGGCGCCAACTTTGGCGTTTCTTTAGCAGAATGCTTGCAAATTCAGGGCGACCCTTTCGAACTGGGTCGGGAAGCGCAACGTCCTCGAGGTAGAACCACTCAGAAAGCCATTCTTCAGATGCCCTCCTTGGTGCGCCAGACGGGTATCCGGTATCGGCGATGCGCCACACTTCGGCTCCGTCCACTTCAAATATTGACCCCTCATGGTTACGCGGGACAAGACATAACAACTTTCTCCAGAGTTCGAAATGGGCTTCAACACCCAGGAATAGCTCGCATAAAGCAACATAACCGGCGATGTGGAGGATGGAGGCGGGAGTGAAGTTGTGCAGCTGGAGGCCGTAATATTCCAAAAGCCCTCGGAGGAACAGATGGACGGGAAATCCGACGCCCCTCAGCAGATAGGGGACGAAGCACACTCGCTCCCTCCCGGATGGGTTGGGGAAGTCCTCCGACTGAGTCACGCCATTGAAGGAGACCGACCCTGCTCGGACAGGGACCAAATCCGCGGGAGGAAGAAATCCCTGCGTTTTCAGCTTTGCTAGCTGACTATTAGTCACAGAACACTTCTCCCACTCGCCTCTCTTTGGGCTTGAGCGGGAGGAAGAACTAGGAATGCTAGCCATGTTGGAATGGCTTCTCCTGGCAGTTTCTGGGGATTTTTTCGGCACGGTATCGCCTGGATCTAAGATCCAGTTCCATTAAATAGGCGGTCTGCCTTGTGTGGGCGGGGTGTTATTTGCGAAAATACCCTGACTTTCCGCATTCGCTCGACACATGGAATACGAAGTTATCAGCGCGCAGAAGCCGAGGAGAACAATATTGAGTCAACAGCCGAATATATTACTTGGAGAAGGGAACCCGCCTTGCAATGCCGAAGACAATCCGAGCGCCGAACACCTCATCATTGAAGCCTGGTTCGGGGGCTAGTGAGGGAGTCCTGGACTAAGGGGTCCTCGGGCGTCCGGCCTATTATCTGTTGGGCCGGACTGATGGGCTATGAAGACACGAAGACCGAAGACTATACCCGTGTCCGGATTGGACTCTACTTGGCATGTAAGGCAAGCTAGGCGGCCGATTATGAAGATTCCCTCTTATGTAACTGACCTCATGTAACCCTAGATCTCTCCGGTGTCTATATAAACCGGAGAGAATAGTCCGGATAGGACAAATTCATTACCATATACTCATAGGCTATACTTCTAGGGTTTAGCCATTACAATCTCGTGGTAGATCAACTCTTGTAATACTCATATTCATGAAGATCAATCAAGCAGGAAGTAGGGTATTACCTCCATAGAGAGGGCCCGAACCTGGGTAAACATCGTGTCCCCCGTCTCCTGTTACCATATATCCTAGATGCACAGTTCGGGTCCCCCTACCCGAGATCCATCGGTTTTGACACCGACATCGATAGGCTAGGCCTTCTCTCTATTCTGGCATTTCTATAGTCCGGTCCACATATACAACCCTTCCTTTGAAAATGTTGCATACTTAGACTAGATCTAATGTAAGTCTTGCGAGTACTTTGGATGAGTACTCACTGTTGCTTTGCTACCTCTTTTTCCCCATACCCGGTTGCTGCGACTAGACGACGGAGCCCCGGAGCCAGCTGATCGCACCGACGGCTACTACTATGTTGGGGAACGTAGTAATAATTCAAATTTTCTTACGCGTCACCAAGATCAATCTAGGAGATGCTAGCAACGAGAGAGAGCACTACTGCAGGATGCTGCTAACACGACACTACGATCAGAGACCCTTCGAGAAACTATGTGCGATGCAATAATCGCAAACGGTGGTGTATGAAAACCGTCAAAAAAGGTGATAACGTTTGCGATGGAGGATGCATCAAACACGGTTCATATTTTAGTTGCGTGTGCGATGAAGGGCATACGGTTCAGTTCAATTATCTTGTTGCGATGAGGAGGAACAAAAGAAACGGGCAGCCAGATGAAGGCATGTGCCATATAGAGCATACGGTTCACTCGGATGAACTGTTTGTGATTAGGCAACACAAAAGAAACGGGCAGCCAAATGAAGGTGTGTGCGATATACAACATACGGTTCACTCGGATGAACTGTTTGTGATTAGGCAACACAAAAGAAACGGTCAGCCAGATCAAGGTGTGTGCGATATACGGCATGCGGTTCACTCGGATGAACTGTTTGCGTTGACACAAGAGAACAACAACGGTTCAACTTAACAAGACGTGTGTGTTGTGCGATGGGATTGCATGCGGTTCACTCGGCCCTTGTCGTCAGTGTGTGACCTCTATGGCAACCGTTCGCTCCCCAGGCGCCTCTTCGTGTACTGTGGCAACCATCCACCGACTCTTCGCCTTTCCCTCTCGATTTGGAACTGCTGTCACACGCTAGCTCTTGCTCCCTCCTCAATTTGCCTTCACCCTTCCTTCTGCCATTGTTTGATCGTCTTCTCCATGGAGGGAACAAGCCAGAAACGACCCCGTTATTCTTGCCCCAATCTGAATGATGACGCGGTGGAGGAACTCATTGATCGGTGCGATGTCATCACCTCAGCTAGCATGGCAGGTTCGTTCAAGACCATTCTCGACTCAACTAATAACATCATTACAAGGGACCCAAGGGTCCAAGAGCGGTTTGATCTCCCCTATCTTCTTTGCCGTGACCCTGCTAACTGGCGCGAGGACGAGGGAAGCCTCGCCTTGTGTAAGTTGACGCCGCCTGATAATGATACGTATGATGTTAAGATGCCATCGCATGAGGGCAAGGCTTGGGCAAGCGCAAATGGAGATTGGGTTGTTTATATTGGGTACAACTGCGAGTGGGAACTTGTGAATGTGTACACTCGTCACTGGGTTCCACTTCGAAAAATCTCAGACGACTACCCAGAGGTTGAGTACACCGGTATTCTACGTGAGTTCAAATACGATCATGCTGACTGTCATCTACGGAAGATAGCAATTTGTCAAGTTCCCAACCGCTCTTGGGGTTATAGGAATGCTTATGTTGTCGCTATCTTCTACAAGCTTGTTGCCGTCCTTCATGGTTCGACTCGATGGATATTGCTCAAAAATCAGTTTCTATACACGGATGAGTACTGTGATGCAATTCAATACGAGGGTCTTGTGTTTGGTGCCACAACTCGTGGCACTGATTTTGCATGGAATCCTTATGATTTCGGTACGTTTGTCTTCCACCGTAATTATAATTGTTTCATCCACATGCATGCGAGTTAGCTAGTTTCCCTTTACTAATTAACCTTCTTGCGTTTCCAAGGTCCTGTGAACATTCCACCACCTATACTTGAAAATTTTATTCACGAGCATGAGGACGAGCAAGACCCATATACTCAGTGGCGCATGGCAACTTATTCCAATGGATCACCTCTTCTTGTCTGTATACGGGGCACTGCTGATGTTACTAAGGAAGCAGGTGTTGTCTCGTACGGTCGCACTCTCGGACCTATTCCAACATCCATTGCAGGGTATTCGGGAGGGATACTAGTGTACTAGCGCCAACAACTTCTCCCTGGTTCAGTATTGAAAGTCTTGGAGGAAACTCGCTCTTCCTTGGACAAAACTATCCAATGAAGGTGGAAGGCGATCCAGCTGCTGTTGACACAACGTTACTACCATTTATGAGAAGCAACTGTATCTATACCTCGGACATTACTATGCTTCCCAACCATGCCAATATGGGTCCTGGCATAAGCCGCTTCAGCCTTGATGATCAATCCTGCGTTGGTCTCGAGATTGACAGTAGCTGGCCCTTCCCAGAGAATCACTTCTGGTTCAAAGCAAGCGTTTCCAACACCGACGAGTGGTTGAGCTGAAGTTCATTTCATCGCTTTGTTATTTGTTGTGTGTGAAAAACTTTACTATAATGTTTTGTTGGAAATGATCTATAATCCAACGTGTATCCTCGTTGTCCTTGTGGGTTGATGACTTGTTGTATGTAATCAATGTTATATTTACATATGCGTCCATGAACTCACGCCTGCTAGTGGTGTCCATATGAACAGTGCTAGTGATTTTAGTTGCAAAAATTAGATAGTGCTAGTGATTTGTAGCTGCATATTTTGACAAATCGCAGTGTTACAAGGTTGACAAATGGCATTGTTACTAGATAAACAAATGTCAATCTTTCCAGTTTGAGAAATGGCAACATACCCAAAATGACAGATATGTAAATCTTACCCAATTGTTTGTACGTGGTTGCACACGGGTCATGCAAAACAACCGTTTGCGTTGAAGGGATGCAGAAATCCTGCTCGGCACATTTTCCCTTGGCTTCCTGGGGAAGCTGTTGGTTTGCATACGGATGTTCTAACTAAAACGTTTGCGATGCGTGTTTTATATTTAAAAACCGTTGACATTTTTTTCAAGAGAAAATCGTTTGATAAGTCTGTTCATTAAGAGAGAAAAATGCAAGTTCGCTCAAACCATATCTTTCATTTAGTCACACTGCGAATTTATATTCATATGATAGAGAATTCGAGATACAGTATTAAACCCCGAAAAACTATTTCCGGTGGCGGCAGAGGTGGTGTGCCGTGACGTCATTGTTGTTGTCGTCCTCCAGGACGCCGTTGTTGAAGTCTTCAAGGCAGCATAAAATGTTCTTCACTTGTAAATCAAACATCATGTCGTCGCACGATTGACGGGCGGGGCGCGGGCGGACGACAACTGGCACCACTGAGAGGTAGCGGTCGACGACAACGTCCCATGCCGCTGAGGGGGGGGGGGCGCACGGGCACGGGTGCGGCGGGTGCTTCCAAACACAAGGGGACCGGCACCATGGTGGGTGGAGGGGTGCGCACGGGCACGGCGGGTGCAGCCAAACGCACGGGGGCCGGCGCCACGGTGGGTGGAGGGGCGCGCACGGGCACAGGCACGGGCGCTGGCGCTGGCATGTACACGAGCTCGCGAGGGTCCGCGGAGACCTCGCTGACGCCCGCGGCTTCCAGCTCTGCGATAGTGCTAGGCGACCATGCCGTCAATGCTACGGGGATGGTCGCTGGCGCGGGCGCGGGGATGGGAGCTGGGACGGGAGTGGGGGCAGCAACCGCCGCGGCCAGCTCATTCTGGGCCATGTCCATGAGGCCCCATTCCTCCTTATTTTCTATCTCCTCCGGCTCGGAGTCGACTTCACCAAACTTGAAGACTAGTGGCAGATGATCATTCTGCACCATGGCGGTGGAGGTCTGCGCGCGGGGGGGGGGGGAGGGGAATGGGAGGCGAACAGTAAGGCCGCCCGTATTAAACAGCGGCTTGGGCGCCATTAATTAAGGGAAGGCGGGCGGCCATGGAAGTCAAAGGGCTCGCTTCCCAGTGAGCCTACGCAGTGTAAAGCTCGCACGCTTCCCGGTGAGCCTGCGCATTGGAGGACAGCTTGCACGCCTCTCGGTCAGCCTGCGCACCGGATTGTGCTCGCACGCCTCCCGTTCAGTCAAGGTCAAGCAGCTGTCCGCACGGCCCCTCCTACAGCCATTAAAATGAAGACATGTGGCGTCACGTGAATGGTTAACAGAACAGACACAGTTTGAATTATTTGAGTGCGCCTTCTCTCAAAATGGACACGAAAAATACCACATCATGTCGGGTGCCATTCCATGATAGCATACCAAGTTTCATGAATTTCAGACGAGTTTTGGATTTACTAGAATTTAAAAACCAAGCATCTCAATGTTTTGTCGGCAATCAACGGTGCCCTAGTGTTTGAAATTCATTCCCATTTCTTGCATGGGACGTAAGCATGCACCCAAGGACACATATTTCATTTTTCAACCAATTTATATGCACTAGAGCATGTGCATGTAGTTCAAATTTGAATTATGCACGTAAATGCATTGAAAACCCAGTTAATGCATAAAAATGTCCAAAAGAACCCCAAAAAATCATAAAAATTGACACAACACTCCTGTTGTTCTATGTTGACACAAGAATTTTTTTGGAAGCAATAAGAGGCAGTGGATATCGTTTTGTCCCCAAAGGTGGGACGTTCCCTACCGAAACCATGATGCTTGTTGTGAGAAGCTCTGGTTTGTGACAAGCATATACCCAAACCTGCCCCAAACGGGACAAAAGTTTTACCACGACATGTTGATGCCGCTCCATGAAAGCATGCCAAGTTTCATGAATTTCAGATGAGTTTTGGATTTACTAGAATAAAAAACGAGGCATCTCAATGGTTTGACGGCAATCAACGGTGCCCTGGTGTTTGAAATTCATTCCCATTTCTTGCATGGGACCTAAGGATGCACCCAAGGACACATAATTGATTTTTCAACCAATTTATATGCACTGGAGCATGTGCATGTAGTTCAAATTTGAATTATGCACATAAATGCATTGAAAACTCAGTTAATGCATAAAAATGGCAAAACAAACCCCGAAAATTCCCAAAAATTGACACAACACTCCTGTTGTTCTATGTTGACACGAGAAATTTTTTTAAAGCAATAAGAGGCAATGGATATCATTTCTTCCCCAAAGGTGGGACGTTCCCTACCAAAACCATCATGCTTGTTGTGAGAAGCTCTGGTTTGTGAGAAGCATATACCCGAACCTGCCCCAAATGGGACAAAATTTGTAACACGGCATGTTGATGCCGCTCCGTGATAGCATGCCAAGTTTCATGAATTTCAGACGAGTTTTGGATTTACTAGAATTTAAAAACGAGGCATCTTCATGTTTTGCTGGCAATCAACAGTGCCCTGGTGTTTGAAATTCATTCCCATTTCTTGCATGGGACCTAAGCATGCACCCAAGGACACAGATTTGATTTTTCAACCAATTTATATGCACTGGAGCATGTGCATGTAGTTCAAATTTGAATTATGCACATAAATTCATTGAAAACTCAGTTAATGCATAAAAATGTCCAAACGAACCCGAAAAATCCTAAAAATTGACACAACACTCCTGTTGTTCTAAGTTTACACGAGAAATTTTTTCAAAGCAATAAGAGGCAAAGGATATCGTCTCGTCACCAAAGGTGGTACGTTCCCTATCGAAACCATCATGCTTGTTGTGAGAAGCTCCCGTTTGTGAGAAGCTTATACCCGAACCTGCACCAAATGGGACAAAATTTTCACCACGGCATCTTCATGCCGCTCCATGATAGCATGCCAAGTTTCATGAATTTCAGACGAGTTTTGGATTTACTAGAATTTAAAAACCAGGCATCTCAACGTTTTGCCGGCAATCAACAGTGCCATGGAGTTTGAGTTTCATTCCCATCTCTTGCATGGACCTAGAAATTCACCCAAGGACACACATGTGATTTTTCAACCAACTTTGGTGCATTGGAGCATGTGCTTGTAGTTCAAATTTGAATTATGCACATAAAATGCCTAGAAAACCAAGTTAATGCATAAAAATGTCCAAACGAACCCCGAAAAATCCCAAAAATTGGCACAACACTCCTGTTGTTCTATGTTGACACGAGAAATTTTTTGAAAGCAATAAGAGGCAATGGATATCGTTTCGTCCCCAAAGGTGGGACGTTCCCTACCGAAACCATCATGCTTGTTGTGAGAAGCTCCCGTTTGTGAGAAGCTTATACCCGAACCTGCCCCAAATGGGACAAAAATTTTAACATGGCATGTTGATGCCGCTCCACGATAGCATGCCAACTTTCATGAATTTCAGAAGAGTTTTGGATTTACTAGAATTTAAAAACTAGGCATCTCAATATTTTGCCGGCAATCAACAGTGCCCTGGTGTTTGAATTTCATTACCATCTCTTGCATGGGACATACAAATTCACCCAAGGACACACATGTGATTTTTCAACCAACCTTAGTGCATTGGAGCATGTGCTTGTAGTTCAAATTTGAATTATGCACATAAAATGCCTAGAAAACCCAGTTAATTTATAAAAAAGGCCAAACGAACCCCAAAAAATTCATTCCCATTTCTTCTATGGGACCTAAGCATGCACTAGGACACATATTTGGATTTACTAGAATTTAAAAACCAGGTATCTCAACTTTTTGCCGGCAATCAACAGTGCCCTGGTGTTTGAAATTCACCCCCGTCTCTTGCATGGGACCTAGAAATTCACCCAAGGACACACATGTGATTTTTCAACCAACTTTAGTGCATTGGAGCATGTGCTTGTAGTTCAAATTTGAATTATGCACATAAAATGCCTAGAAAACCCAGTTAATGTATAAAAAGGCCAAACGAAGCCCGAAAAATTCCAAGATTGAACATAACATTCCTGTTGTTTTATGTTGACACTAGAAATTTTTTGAAAGCAATAAGAGGCAACGGATATCGTCCCGTCACCAAAGGTGGTACGTTCCCTATCGAAACCATCATGCTTGTTGTGACAAGCTCTATTTTGTGAGAAGCTTATACTCGAACCTGCCCCAAATGGGACAAAATTTTCACCACGGCATGTTCATGCCGCTCCATGATAGCATGCCAAGTTTCATGAATTTCAGACGAGTTTTGGATTTACTAGAATTTAAAAACCAGGCATCTCAACGTTTTGCCGGCAATCAACAGTGCCATGGTGTTTGAATTTCATTCCCATCTCTTGCATGGGACCTAGAAATTCACGCAAGGACACACATGTGATTTTTCAACCAACTTTGGTGCATTGGAGCATGTGCTTGTACTTCAAATTTGAATTATGCACATAAAATGCCTAGAAAACCCAGTTAATGTATAAAAAGGCCAAACGAACCCCCAAAAATTCCAAGATTGAACACCACACTCATGTTGTTCTATGTTGACACTAGAAAAGTTTTGAAAGCAATAAGAGGCAACGGATATCGTCCCGTCCCCAAAGGTGGTACGTTCCCTATCGAAACCATCATGCTTGTTGTGAGAAGCTCTGGTTTGTGAGAAGGTTATACCCAAACCTGCCCCAAATGGGACAAAATTTTCACCACGGCATGTTGATGCCACTCCAGGATAGCATGCCAAGTTTCATGAATTTCAGACGAGTTTTGGATTTACTAGAATTTAAAAACCAGGTATCTCAACTTTTTGCCGGCAATCAACAGTGCCCTGGTGTTTGAAATTCACCCCCGTCTCTTGCATGGGACCTAGAAATTCACCCAAGGACACACATGTGATTTTTCAACCAACTTTAGTGCATTGGAGCATGTGCTTGTAGTTCAAATTTGAATTATGCACATAAAATGCCTAGAAAACCCAGTTAATTTATAAAAAAGGCCAAACGAACCCCGAAAAATTCATTCCCATTTCTTCTATGGGACCTAAGCATGCACTAGGACACATATTTGACTTTTCAACCAATTTGTATGCACCGGAGCATGTGCATGTAGTTTAATTTTGAATTTTGCACCTAAAATGGCTAGAAAACTAGTTTGGTGTATCCAAACGAACCCTGAATAATTCCAATTCTTTTACGACACACATACAGTTGCATGTTCACTCAGATAAAAGGTCTAGCAATTCAAACACCGCCCATTTCCGCTGTGACCCCATTTTATAATTCAAATCAAGTAGACCCCACACAGTTTATTCTCACCAACTGTGTGAGGTATAGTACAAAATATCTTGGAGCACCGTCGGTGTATAGTATGCCTATGGCTTACGCGATCAGGTGCATCGGTTATAGTCCACAGCCGGCGTGTCAAGCACACTAGCTCGCTCCCCCAAAACTACCGCCTCTGCATCCCTCGCAATCTCGAAAATATTTACCGCCTGGAAGGTTTTAATGCTTGATAGCACACGATTAGTACGTGCGGACTGTGTGCGATGTCTATTATAATGCTTGATTCAAATTTTCAGTAGCCCCGGCATTTTACTCCCGCCTCTGCATCCCTCGCAATCTCAAAAATATCTGCTCGCCCTTGATACAAATTTTTAGTAGCCCCGCCTTGTTACTCCCGCCTAGTAAATTTTTCAGTTGCCGCAGTTTTTCCTCAATCACAACCTCTGCTCACACAGACACACACAACCCTCGAAACCATTGGTAGGTCACCACCATCACTGGCGCCTCCATACTCAACCTCTGCCTGTGTGCCGGGGAGCTCGAGTAGCCAATGGCCAAAAAGAGGTTTATCGCGGCCTTTTCGCCCGACGTCGGCGAGGTGGCCGCCGAGGTGTCCCCGTCGTCCTTCCCGGGCCCGATCCTCCATCGCCGGTCCCCCGATCCACCCGCCGCCGCGCCCCTACACCGGTTCGAGGACTTCCCCGTCCTCCCCTAGACCCGGCAGCCGACGAAGTCCTACCTTGGGGTCCGGTAGCGGTGGTGGGGGACGTGGGTCACTGAGATTACAGATCAAGAGACCCACACCTGCCGGTGGCTCGGTAGCTTCCACACGGCCGAGCTCGCGGCCATGGAGTACGACCGCTGATAGGTCCGCTACCACGGCACGGCGGCTAGGCTCAATTTCCCCTTCGGCACACGTCCGGTCCACCTCGTTCCGCCGGAGCCAGGGTGGTGAGCTCGGCTATGCCGCGGGAGGACCGCGAGGCATGGGAGCGTCTCGAGGCTGAGGCCGCCGACGAGGCCGACATGCAAGAGCTCCGCCGGCAGCACTCGGAGCTCGTGGAGGCGGAGCGGGCGATATTTGCCAGCGCGAAGGGCGGCGAGGTTATCGCGCTCTCCTCCGATGACGAGGTCGAAGGCGGCGAGGACGGCGGCGCGGAGGGTGGCGAGGTTATCGCGCTCTCCTCTGATGACGAGGTCGAAGGCGGCGGCGACGGCGACGCGTAGGGCGTTGAGGTGGGCCCTGAGGACGAGGAGATCGACGTCGACGAGTGGAGGAGTGCCTTCCCCAACAACCCCGATGACGGTACTAGCCCGGACTCGGCTCGCGGCACTCCGTACATGACAAGGAAGGACTGGCTCGACCTCTACTTCGACCGAAAGTAGTTTAGCTTAGTTTAAATTTATGTTTTATGTTCGGTTATGCAAAACTATCTATGTTTATGTTTGAATGCATGGTACTTTCGGTCGAACCTGCTTTGAACTTGATCAAATTGAAGTTTACAACCTTATGTTTAGGGGATCGACTAGAAAAGGCCAAAAATTGCTGGAGTATATATATATATATATCCACTAAGGGTTTTAGTCCTTTAACTTTTTAAGGATCGCCTAGAGATGTACTTATGACTTGTTTATTTCAGTTCTTCACAATGTGATGCTCTATATGTGCAACTATTTGCCATGCAGTTCAATTTCATCAATAACAGTTTCAACAATACCACTATGAATTACGATATTTGGTTGCTGTTAAGGATATTGCAGTTAACATGCCTTTTCGTTTTTCAATTGTTGTTTAGCAACATGCATTGTACTGAATGACTAAATATGCAATCCCAGGCTACATAGCAACAAGGAAGAGTGTTACCTTAATGTTCTGATGATGTCTAGATATACATGTAATAAAATCTTATATAATGGGATGGATGGAGTGTTGTACTACATCATTTTTCAATTGTTATTTAGCTTCTAATATTAACTTGGTGCTTTTAGGTACATATATCATTGCCAAAGATCCACACTTCGACCCTTTCTGTGTATGGGACAATGATATATTCATGAACCGGCATCAAGTGAGGAAACTGATAAAGGTTGTTACTAAAATGGGTCAAAAGATGTCAATCGAACTATTTGTTTACACTTTATGCAAGACAACAGTGAACTACAAGATGGTAAGTAAGAACCCCGTAGCCTTCTTTTTACTGCCCGTAATTAGTTGTGTTAGATGACAATATCTGAATCTATTTTCTTTTGCAGTGGATCCTGAAGCAGTGAATCTTTTTCCTTTTGGCGGCCGGCCATCACATGGGGTTGGACTAGAGTCCTGCATGCCTTCTGCATCCAGGAGAACACAATAGGGCCATTCTGCTTCACCTTGTTCAGCAACTGGAATGTCTATCGCCTCTTTCTTTACCATCTGTAATAGTACAAGTATAGAACCTTGGTACATCATTCTTTATTTGGTGCTTCTGTAATTCTTAAACATATGTACCTGTGAATCGAATAATGCATTGGTTGTTTGAACCTGATGGATATGAATAAAGCTATAGCCTACTATCAAGTTTAAATTAGATAAAATTTTAAATAGCAGAAATTAAATTAGGGCGAAATTACGTTGTGCAGGTCATTACGGCACACACGGTTGGTAAAACACAAACGTTTGTGATATACACCATAATCCGAGATGGTTCACAGAGAGCAAACGTTTGCAAGCATGCACACAGTTGCCATTTGCAAAGTGTGTGTGATGTCAGACACTATTACATATGGTGCGGGAAAACTAAATGTGTGTGATTGTCTACCTATCGTACACGGTTTATGCTACCTCTTGAGCACTACGTTGGTTTTCCCTTGAAGAGGAAAGGGTGATGCAACAAAGTAGCGTAAGTATTTCCCTCAGTTTTTGAGAACCAAGGTATCAATCCAGTAGGAGGCTACGCGCGAGTCCCTCGCACCTACACAAAACAAATAAATCCTCGCAACCAACGCGATAAGGGGTTGTCAATCCCTACACGGTCACTTACGAGAGTGAGATCTGATAGATATGATAGGATAATATTTTTGGTATTTTTATGGTAAAGATGCAAAGTAAAATAAAAGCAAAGTAAAAAGCAACGGAAATAACTAAGTGTTGGAAGATTAATATGATGAAGATAGACCCGGGGGCCATAGGTTTCACTAGTGGCTTCTCTCAAGAGCATAAGTATTTTACGGTGGGTGAACAAATTACTGTTGAGCAATTGACAGAATTGAGCATAGTTATGAGAATATCTAGGTATGATCATGTATATAGGCATCACGTTCGAGACAAGTAGACCGACTCCTGCCTACATCTACTACTATTACTCCACATATCGACCGCTATCCAGCATGCATCTAGAGTATTAAGTTCATAAGAACAGAGTAATGCCTTAAGCAAGATGACATGATGTAGAGGGGTAAATTCATGCAATATGATAAAAAAACCCATCTTGTTATCCTCGATGGCAATAATACAATACGTGCCTTACTACCCCTACTGTCACTGGGAAAGGACACCGCAAGATTGAACCCAAAGCTAAGCACTTCTCCCATTGCAAGAAAGATCAATCTAGTAGGCCAAACCAAACTGATAATTCGAAGAGACTTGCAAAGATAACCAATCATACATAAAAGAATTTAGAAGATTCAAATATTGTTCATAGATAAACTTGATCATAAACCCACAATTCATCGGTCTCAACAAACACACCGCAAAAGAAGATTACATTGAATAGATCTCCACGAGAGAGGGGGAGAACATTGTATTGAGATCCAAAAAGAGAGAAGAAGCCATCTAGCTACTAACTATGGACCCGAAGGTCTGAGGTAAACTACTCACACTTCATCGGAGGGGCTATGGTCTTGATGTACAAGCCCTCCGTGATCGATGCCCCCTCCGGCGGAGCTCCGTAACAGGCCCCAAGATGGGATCTCATGGGTACAGAAGGTTGCGGTGGTGGAATTAGGTTTTTGGCTCCGTATCTGATCGTTTGGGGGTATGTAGATATATATAGGAGGAAGAAGTACATCGATGGAGCAACAGGGGCCCACGAGGGTGGAGGGCGCGCCTTAGGGGGGTAGGCGCCCCCCTACCTCGTGGCTTCCCTGTTGGTTGCTTGACGTAGGGTCCAAGTCTCCTGGATCATGTTCGTTCTGAAAATCACGTTCCCGAAGGTTTCATTCCGTTTGGACTCCATTTGATATTCTTTTTCTGCGAAACTCTGAAATAGGCAAAAAACAACAATTCTGGGCTGGGTCTCCGGTTAATAGGTTAGTCCCAAAAATAATATAAAAGTGAATAATAAAGCCCAATAATGTCCAAAACAGAAGATAATATAGCATGGAGCAATCAAAAATTATAGATACGTTGGAGACGTATCAAGCATCCCCAAGCTTAATTCCTGCTCGTCCTCGAGTAGGTAAATGATAAAAACAGAATTTTTGATGCGGAGTGCTACTTGGCATAATTTCAATGTAATTCTTCTTAATTGTGGTATGAATATTCAGATCCGAAAGATTCAAGACAAAAGTTCATATTGACATAAAAATAATAATACTTCAAGCATACTAACTAAGCAATTATGTCTTCTCAAAATAACATGGCCAAAGAAAGTTATCCCTACAAAATCATATAGTCTGGCTATGCTCTATCTTCACCACACAAAATATTTTAAATCATGCACAACCCCGATAACAAGCCAAGCAATTGTTTCATACTTTTGACATTCTCAAACTTTTTCAATCTTCAGGCAATACATGAGCGTGAGCCATGGACATAGCACTATATGTGGAATAGAATGGTGGTTGTGGAGAAGACAAAAAGGAGAAGATAGTCTCACATTAACTAGGCGTATCAACGGGCTATGGAGATGCCCATCAATAGATATCAATGTGAGTGAGTAGGGATTGCCATGCAACGGATGCACTAGAGCTATAAGTATATGAACACTAGTAGAAAAAGGGTCATATGTGAAGCACATTAGTGCCGGTTTGATTTTGAGCCGGCACTAATGTGTCCATTAGTGCTGGTTCCAACGGCTAGGCGGGCGGAGATCATTAGTACCGGTTCGTGAGCAACCTTTTGTACCGGTTCGTGTCACGAACCGGTACTAATGATGCTGCGTCAGGCAGTGGTCAGGCTGGGGCCCCACGGGCACCTTTAGTACCGGTTCGTGCCATGAACCGGTACTATAGTTTCTTAGTAAGCTATTTTTTAGTCCCACCTCGCGAAAAGAGAGGAACTAGGAGCGGTTTATAAGCCTTGAGTGCAGAGACGATGAAGGAGAGGCGCAATGCTCATCTGCACGTTGCTTAGCTTTAAGCCTTCAGGAATAGTGTAGACTGCACGGAGCTATGTGCAGTGCAGTTTGCACTATTCTGAAAGGCTTGAAGCTAATTAACGAGCATTGTGCCTCTTTTTTATCTTTAATAACTTATTACAACTCCGGACTTCTTGTGTTACGGCAAAAACTGGACGCACTTCGTGTACAAACTGGACAATCTCTTTCGAAGTATCAGGGTTTCTGACGAGAACTCATCTGTTACATGGGCACTTCATTTTTTAAACTTATTACAACTCCAGACTTTTTTGCGTTCCGTACACACCATTCAAAGCGACGTCATCAATTTCCAACACGTTCTGACATCATTTGCTGTTTTTCAGTCATTTGAACTCCAGCCTATTTTTGCATTCAGTATGCATCATTCAAAGCGACGTCATCGATTTCCAACACGTTCTGACATCATTTGCTGTTTTTCAGTCATTTACCGATTTGTTTAGAGAGCTAAATGACGGTGAAATTGAAAATCACTACAAAATGAACTCTGAAAATGTTGGAACTTGGCATGGTATCATCATTTCGCCCGCATAGCATGTGCAAAAGAGTAGAGAGGGTCACGGCGAAAACTGGACGCACCTCGTGTACAAACTGGACAATCTCTTTCGGAGTATCAGGGTTTCGGACGAGAACTCATCTGTTACACGGGCACTTCAATGTTTTTTAAACTTATTTGAACTCCAGCCTATTTTTGCGTTCAGTATGCATCATTCAAAGCGACGTCATCAATTTCCAACACGTTCTGACATCATTTGCTGTTTTTCAGTCATTTACCGATTTGTTTAGAGAGCTAAATGACGGTGAAATTGAAAATCACTACAAAATGAACTCTGAAAATGTTGGAACTTGGCATGGTATCATCATTTCGCCCGCATAGCATGTGCAAAAGAGTAGAGAGGGTCACGGCGAAAACTGGACGCACCTCGTGTACAAACTGGACAATCTCTTTCGGAGTATCAGGGTTTCGGACGAGAACTCATCTGTTACACGGGCACTTCAATGTTTTTTAAACTTATTTGAACTCCAGCCTATTTTTGCGTTCAGTATGCATCATTCAAAGCGACGTCATCAATTTCCAACACGTTCTGACATCATTTGCTGTTTTTCAGTCATTTACCGATTTGTTTAGAGAGCTAAATGACGGTGAAATTGAAAATCACTACAAAATGAATAGCAGAAAATAAATAATGCAGAAAAGAAAAAAACTATATAATTTTTTTATATTCACAAAGAAACTAAATACAGCAAAAAAATTACTCGGAAATAAATAGAAGAAAATTATATAAAAAATTGTTGGGGCGCTGCCCGCTGGGCCTGCCAACCCTAGGGTTTGCAAATACAGGCCCAGAAGGGCCAGCAGGCTCAACGGGCAGCGCGCCAAAGTTAGGCCCAGAAGCCTGCTATAGAGAGGAGTTCGAGACAGCAGCCGCGCCGGGGCTTTTAAACTGGTGCGGGCGCCCCTCGGCTAGCGAGGTGGGACTAAACTTGCCCGCACCGCTCCTGCGCCAGCGCACACCTTTAGTACCGGGTCGTGGCTCCAACCGGTACTAAAGGGGGGCCTTTAGTACCGGTTGGAGCCACGAACCGGTACTAAAGGGGCAGTTTCCCGCCCCTTGGCCTGGCGAAAATTGGCCTTTAGTACCGGTTGGTGGCTCCAACCGGTACTAAAGGCCCCTCCTATATATATGGCACTTACGAAAAATTCAGTTTCATCGACCACCACTTCTTCTCCAACTACTTCGCGCGACATCGCCGCCGCCCTCGCCGCCCCCGCCGCGCGCCGTCGCCCCCGCCGCCCGTCGTCGCCGTCACCGCCGTCGCCCTCACCGCCCGTCGTCGTCGTCACCGCCGTCGCCCTCACTGCCGTCGCCCCCGCCGCCCGTCGCCGCCGCCCCGTACCACGTCGCCGTCTCGATCGCGTCGTCGCCCCCGGCCTGCCGCTCGTCGTCGCACCGTCCCCGTCGCATCGCCGTCTCGCGCCGCCGCCCGTATGCCGCCGCCCCCCGCTCATACACACACACACACACACATATTGTTTTTACTTATTTTCTGTTTTCTGTTGTTTAGATTAATGTTAGATAAATTACGTAGATAAGAATGTTAGAATGTTAATGTTAGATGAATTATATGGAAAAGATGTTAAATATTAATGTCAATTTTAGATGAATTAGCTAGATATTAATTAGGTATATATATATATGAGATTTGAACTAGTTGAATTAATATAACTAGTTTATTTTTAGTATGAAAATTAATAGAACAAATTTATTTTTAATAAGAAAATTTAGGTATATGAGATTATTTAAACTTGTTGATTAATAAACTAGTTTATTTTTAGTAAATGCTTAGTTGAACTAGTTGAATTAGAACTAGTTTATTTTTAGTAAGAAAATTTAGGTATATGAGATTTGATGATCTAATTAAAATATTACTATATATATAGCTACTTTATATATTTAGTAAGAAATTTAATAGAACTAGTTTATTTTTAGTAAATTCTTAGTTGAATTAGTTGAATTAATAGAACTAGTTTATTTTTAGTAAGAAAATTTAGATATCTGAGATTTGATGATCTAATTAAAATATTACTATATGGAACTAGCTACTTTATTTTAGTAAGAAAATTAATAGAACACGTTTATTTTTATTAAATGCTTAGTTGAATTAATAGAACTAGTTGAACTAATAGAAGTAGTTGAATTAGTTGAATTAGTTGAATTAATAGAACTAGTAAGTATTTAATGTTTCACCTATATGAACATAGGAAATGTCGTCTGACGACGAAAAAGATTTCATTAAGTGCGAATTCTGTGAAGACCAGCGCGGCCTGTGCGACAGAAATTTCCTTGTTGATGATAGGCGCTTCAGCATCAAGCTGGATGAGACCTTCGAAGTGGATACAGTAAGTCACAACGACAAGTACTTTTTTCGTAATTAAGCATGACTTATATATGCTTCATTTGCTTCAACTTATAATTTTAAATTTTCACTATTCTACTAGCGCATCCCCTGCCATGCAAGAATTTTTGTCTTGGATAAGATAGGTTTCAGTGCTATGGAAACTATGGAGGTAAAGAGAGTTTACCTGAAGACCGAGCATGCTGGTTATACTTTCAACGTCAAATTATACAATGCAGACACGTACACCTATTTTGAATGCAAAACTTGGCAAGCACTATGCAAGGCTTATGCATTTGAGCCTGATATGGTTATCACCTTTGATATTCGTCCGGAAGATGATATTGAAGGTAATAGAGACATCTGGGTCGATGTGCAGACGCCTCCAGTTCTACCATTATGTGAGTTTCTCAACCATATTTATGTCTTTGATATTGTTTATTCAAAAATAGTTGACAACTAATTTCTATTGACAGCTTATTTCCATTCAAGCAAACATGTCCGGCGCTTGGTAGACAGGACCTACTACTGTCCCGGAGCTGAACTAAACTGCGAGGAGATAAGTCATTATGTTTCATGGCTTGAGGATCTTGATGCTGTTAAGAGAAATCATTTTCCTGAATTTGAAAATCTTAGTACTCAAAACGTGCGACCAATAGTGATCGTATTGAACTACGGTCACATGTATTTAGGAAAGATGGTAAGATTTTTACTATTAGTCCTCAGTGCATCTTTTGCATACATTATTTTTCAAGCTAAACTTTCATTGCTAAGTATATTAATTACTATACGATGTTCTTCAACAGGGACTCCCGATGACAGTTGTGCCTCAGTGGATCGAGACTAAAGGTCGCATGTCAATTGTTAGCTTACGGCCAAGATATCCTACAGTGCACATGAGTGCATTCAGGATTTCTGAAAGCGATGAATGCTTAATAGTGAAAGATTGGAGCAAAATTGTTAACGATCGCAGAGAAGTACTGGGGGGCAGCAATCAGAAGCGCATCCCACGATTATGAGACAGGTTCATCTGCATGCTCCAATATGATGAATCAGGAGAGCTATACATGTTCTATGCTATTTTACCTGAGAGAGAGCAGCAGGAGTGATTTAGCTAGTTATCATGCTCTTAGTACTTGTTGTCCTCTCATGCGTGTCCGTGTTCTTCGTCCTGAACTTAATCTCAAAGAGTGATTTGCTTTTGTGGTGTTATGAACGCTAATAATATGATGATGATGAGTTATTATATCATTTATGAAAGAAACCGCATATTAGTTTCAACTGGATGGATCCTAGCTAAGGGATCAAGTATATGCCATATCCATATTACTTAGATCACTAAGTGATCAAGTATAGATCACTAAGTGATCAAGTAATATGGATATGGCATATACTTGATCACTTAGCTAGGATCCACATGCATCCAATCGAAACTAATCTGCGGTACTTTCACCTAATGATTTAACAACTCATTATAATGTAAAAAAACCACTAAATTAAATTGAAAACACAAAACTAAAGGAAAAATAAAAATTAAAACCAAAACACACCCAAACATTTAGTACCGGTTGGTGTTACCAACCGGTACTAATGTCCTACACGCACCCGGGCCTGGCTCGTGCCACGTGGTGGCACGTTAGCGCCGGTTCGTGCCAAACCGGTACTAAGGGGGAGGGGCCTTTAGTCTCCACTCCATAGTGCCGGTTGCAGAACCGGCACTAAAGGCCCTTACGAACCGGTGATAAAGGCCAGTTCTGCACTAGTGGAAAGCTCAACAAAAGAAACTAAGTGGGTGTGCATCCAACTCGCTTGCTCACGAAGACCTAGGGCATTTTGAGGAAGCCCATCATTGGAATATACAAGCCAAGTTCTATAATGAAAAATTCCCACTAGTATATGAAAGTGATATCATAGGAGACTCTCTATCATGAAGATCATGGTGCTACTTTGAAGCACAAGTGTGGTAAAAAGGATAGTAACATTGTCCCTTCTCTCTTTTTCTCCCATCATTTTTTTATTTGGGCCTTTTTTTATGGCCTCTTTTTTATATATTTTTTGTCCGGAGTCTCATCCCGACTTGTGGGGGAATCATAGTCTCCATCATCCTTTCCTCACTTGGGACAATGCTCTAAAAATGATGATCATCACACTTTTATTTTTCTTACAACTCAACAATTACAACTCAATACTTAGAACAAAATATGACTCTAGGTGAATGCCTCCGGCGGTGTACCGGGATACGCAATGAATCAAGAGTGACATGTATGAAAGAATTATGAACGATGGCTTTGCCACAAATACAATGTCAACTACATGATCATGCAAAGCAATATGACAATGATGAAGCGTGTCATAGTAAACGGAACGGTGGTAAGTTGCATGGCAATATATCTCTGAATGGCTATGGAAATGCCATGATAGGTCGGTATGGTGGCTGTTTTGAGGAAGGTATATGGTGGGTGTATGATACCGGCGAAAAGTGCGCGGTATTAGAGAGGCTAGCAATGGTGGAAGGAGGAAAAGTGCGTATAATCCATGGACTCAACATTAGTCATAAAGAACTCATATACTTATTGCAAAAATCTACAAGTTATCAAAGCAAAGTATTACGCGCATGCTCCTAGGGGTATAGATTGGTAGGAAAAGACCATCGCTCGTCCCCGACCGCCACTCATCAGGAAGACAATCAATAAATAAATCATGCTCCGACTTCATCACATAACGGTTCACCATACGTGCATGCTACGGGAATCACAAAATTTAACACAAGTATTTCTCAAATTCACAACTACTCAACTAGCATAACTCTAATATCACCATCTTCATATCTCAAAACAATTATCAAGCATCAAACTTCTCATAGTATTCAACACACTCATAAGAATTTTTACTATTCATGAATACCTAGCATATTAGGATTATTTAAGCAAATTACCATGCTATTTAGGACTCTCAAAATAATCTAAGTGAAGCATGAGAGATCAATAGTTTCTATAAAATAAATCCACCACCGTGCTCTAAAAGATATAAGTGAAGTACTAGAGCAAAAATTATATAAATCAAAAGATATAAGTGAAGCACATAGAGTATTCTAATAATTTCCGAATCATGTGTGTCTCTCTCAAAAGGTGTGTACAGCAAACATGGTTGTGGTAAATTAAAAAGCAAAGACTCAAATCATACAAGACGCTCCAAGAAAAACACATATCATGTGGTGAATAAAAATATAGCTCCAAGAAAAGTTACCGATGGAAGTAGACGAAAGAGGGGATGCCTTCCGGGGCATCCCCAAGCTTTGGCTTTTTGGTGTCCTTAGATTATCTTGGGGGTGCCATGGGCATCCCCAAGCTTAGGCTCTTTCCACTCCTTGTTCCATAATCCATCAAATCTTTCACCCAAAACTTGAAAACTTCACAACACAAAACTCAGCAGAAAATCTCGTGAGCTCCGCTAGCGAAAGAAAACAACAGACCACTTCAAGGTACTGTAATGAACTCATTCCTTATTTATATTGGTGTTAAACCTACTGTATTACAACTTCTCTATGGTTTATAAAATCTTTTACTAGCCATAGATTCATCAAAATAAGCAAACAACACACGAAAAACAGAATCTGTCAAAAACAGAACAGTCTGTAGTAATCTGTAACTAACGCAAACTTCTGGGAACTCCAAAAAATCAGCCAAAATAGGAAGACCTAGACAATTTGTTTATTGATCAGCAGCAACTGGAATCAATATTTTATCACGTTCTGGTGATTTTTAACAATTGTTTTCGTGAAGAGAAAGTTTGTGGAAATTTCTGCAAGATCAAATAACTATCATCCAAGAAGATCCTATAGGTTTAACTTGGCACAAACACTAATTAAAACATAAAAACACATCTAACCAGAGGCTAGAACAAATATTTATTCCTAAACATAAGAAAAAATCAAAAAACAAAAAAATAAAATTGGGTTGCCTCCCAACAAGCGCTATCGTTTAACGCCCCTAGCTAGGCATAAAAGCAAGGATAGATCTAGGTATTGCCATCTTTGGTAGGCAATCCATAAGTGGCTCTCATGATAGATTCATATGGTAATTTTATTTTCTTCCTAGGGAAGTGTTCCATGCCCTTCTTTAATGGAAATTGGAATCTAATATTCCCTTCCTTCATATCAATAATTGCACCAATCGTTCTAAGGAAAGGTCTACCAAGAATAATAGGACATGAAGGATTGCAATCTATGTTAAGAACGGTAAAATCTACGGGCACATAGTTCCTATTTGCAACAATAAGAACATCATTAATTCTTCCCATAGGTTTTTAAATAGTGGAATCCGCAAGGTGCAAGTTTAAAGAGCAATCATCAAAATCACGGAAACCTAGCAAATCGCACAAAGTTTTTGGAATCGTGGAAACACTAGCACCCAAATCACACAAAGCATAGCATTCATGATCTTTAATCTTAATTTTAATAGTAGGTTCCCACTCATCATAGAGTTTTCTAGGGATAGAAACTTCCAACTCAAGCTTTTCTTCATAAGATTGCATCAAAGCATCAATGATATGTTTGGTAAAAGCTTTATTTTGACTATAAGCATGAGGAGAAGCATGAGGAGAATTTAGCACGGATTGCAACAAGGAAATACAATCTATCAAAGAGCAATTATCATAATTAAATTCCTTGAAATCCAAAATATTGGGTCCATTAGCATCTAGGGTTTTGTTCTCTTCAATCCCACTTTTATCAATTTTAGCATCAAGATCTAAAAACTTTGAATTTTTGGAACGCCTTCAAGGTAAAGGTGGATCACATTCAGTCCCATCATTATCAAGATTCATATTGCAAAACAAAGATTTAATAGGGGACGCATCAATAACTTTTAGATCTTCATCTTTATTTTCATAAAAATCCGGTTTAGCGGCCATCTTATTAACTAAGGTAGCCTGCTTATCCGATATTTCAGCTATCAACTTTTCAAGACGAGCAATTTGGGATCTCAAACCATCAAATTTTTAGACATATCATCGAGCTCTTTATTCATATAACTCATAAAGCCTTTTTGTTCTTTAAGCTCGTTTCTGAAGAAATTATTATGCTCAAATTGCAAAACCATAAAACTCCTGACGTTGTTTTCTATCTCAAGATCACCATATCTAGGTAGAGCCATCGTGACAAGCAAGCAATTCAACACACGAGCAAACAAGAGACGGGCAAAAAGAGGAAAACGGAAAAGAGAGGGCGAATAAAATGGCAAGGGTGAAGTGGGGGAGAGGAAAACGAGAGGCAAATGGCAAATAATGTAATGCGGGAGATAAGGGTTTGTGATGGGTACTTGGTATGTTGACTTTTGCGTAGACTTCCCCGGTAACGGCGCCAGAAATCGTTCTTGCTACCTCTTGAGCACTGCGTTGGTTTTCCCTTGAAGAGGAAAGGGTGATGTAGCAAAGTAGCATAAGTATTTCCCTCAGTTTTTGAGAACCAAGGTATCAATCCAGTAGGAGGCTACGCGCGAGTCCCTCGCACCTACACAAAACAAATAAATCCTCGCAACCAACGCGATAAGGGGTTGTCAATCCCTACACAGTCACTTACGAGAGTGAGATCCGATAGATATGATAGTATAATATTTTTGGTATTTTTACGATAAAGATGCAAATTAAAATAAAAGCAAAGTAAAGAGCAATGGAAATAACTAAGTGTTGGAAGATTAATATGATGAAGATAGACCCGGGGGCCATAGGTTTCACTAGTGGCTTCTCTCAAGAGCATAAGTATTTTATAGTGGGTGAAGAAATTACTGTTGAGCAATTGACAGAATTGAGCATAGTTATGAGAATATCTAGGTATGATCATGTATATAGGCATCACGTCCGAGATAAGTAGACCGACTCCTTCCTGCATCTACTACTATTACTCCACACATCGACCGATATCCAGCATGCATCTAGAGTATTAAGTTCATAAGAACAGAGTAACACCTTAAGTAAGATGACATGATGTAGAGGATAAATTCATGCAATATGATAAAAACCCCATCTTGTTATCCTCAATGGCAACAATACAATACGTGCCTTGCTGCCCCTACTGTCACTGGGAAAGGACACCGCAAGATTGAACCCAAAGCTAAGCACTTCTCCCATTGCAAGAAAGATCAATCTAGTAGGCCAAACCAAACTGATAATTCGAAGAGACTTGCAAAGATAACCAATCATACATAAAAGAATTCAGAAGATTCAACTATTGTTCATAGATAAACTTGATCATAAACCCACAATTCATCGGTCTCAACAAACACACCGCAAAAGAAGATTACATCGAATAGATCTCCACGAGAGAGGGGGAGAACATTGTACTGAGATCCAAAAAGAGAGAAGAAGCCATCTAGCTACGAACTATGGACCCGAAGATCTGAGGTAAACTACTCACACTTCATCGGAGGGGCTATGGTGTTGATGTAGAAGCCCTCCGTGATCGATGCCCCCTCCGGCGGAGCTCCGGAACAGGCCCCAAGATGGGATCTCGTGGGTACAGAAGGTTGCGGCGGTGGAATTAGGTTTTTGGCTCCGTATCTGATCGTTTGGGGGTACGTAGGTATATATAGGAGGAAGAAGTACGTCGGTGGAGCAACAGGGGGCCCACTAGGGTGGAGGGCGCGCCCTGGGGGGGGGGGTAGGCGCGCCCCCTACCTCGTGGCTTCCCTGTTGGTTGCTTGACGTAGGGTCCAAGTCTCCTGGATCATGTTCGTTCCGAAAATCACATTCCCGAAGGTTTCATTCCGTTTGGACTCCGTTTGATATTCTTTTTCTGCGAAACTCTGAAATAGGCAAAAAAAACAGCAATTCTGGGCTGGGCCTCTGGTTAATAGGTTAGTCCCAAAAATAATATAAAAGTGAATAATAAAGCCCAATAATGTCCAAAACAGAAGATAATATAGCATGGAGCAATCAAAAATTATAGATACGTTGTAGACGTATCAGTTTATAATCATGAACTGTTTGTGATGTGCCACGCATCATAAATCTCACATGCCTGGAATCTGCCTAGAATCTGTCTGGAAAGCTCCCGTGCCTCGAATCTGCCTGGTAAAACCACAAAACTCCGACTGCGATGGCAATGCGAGCACAAACGAGTAGCAAGGATGAAGCGTATGGGATATTTGAGATATTGGAAACAATTATATAGGGACAACTGTATGCAACAAGGCTCCCTATCCCCGACGGTTTCTTTGTCGTGTGGGAAGGACCCCCCTATCGCCCACACTCACTTGGCGACGGTTCCAAATGCCTTCGCGGAAAGGGGTTAAAAACCGTTTGTTTAGGACCGACGCGCACCACTGGAGGAATGCATCTTCATACCCTTGAAGATCACTAAGCGGAAGCGTTACAAGAACGCGGTTGATGGAGTTGTACTCGCGGCGATTCAAATCGCGGAAGATCCGATCCAAGCACCGAACGGACGGCGCCTCCGCGTTCAACACACGTACATCCCAGGGATGTCTCCTCCTTCTTGATCCAGCAAGGGAAGAGGAGAAGTTGAGGGAGAACTCCGACAGCACGACGGCGTGGTGGTGGAGCTTGCGGTTCTCCTGCAGGGCTTCGCCAAGCACTACAGAGGAGGAGGAGGTGTTGGAGGAGGGAGGGGCTGCGCTAGGGGAAGGGGTGTGGCTGCCCTCTCTCTCCCTCACTATATATAGGGGGAAGGGGGAGGAGGAGGCGCCCAAGGGTTTCCCTATGGGAGGGGTGGTGGCCACAGGGGAAACCCTAGATGGGTTTGGGCACCCCCACCCCTAGGAAACTTTCCCCCCAAGCCGGGAGGGGCGGCTACTCTAGGGCAGGCGCCCCCACCTCTCCAGGTTACGTGAGATGGAGTGGGAGGGGCGCACAGCCCCTTAGTGGGATGGTGTGCCCCCTCCCCTTGGCCCATAAGGCCCCCCAACGCTTGCCGGGGCCTCCGAAACTCCTTTTGGTCACGCTGGTCGTCACCAGGTACTCCCAGAACAATTCTGGAGTTCCTCATATTGTCCGAGATCTCATCCGAGACCCCGAATAACCTTCGGTAACCATATACTATTCCCATTACAACTCTAGCATCACCGAACCTTAAGTGTGTAGACCCTAAGGGTTCGGGAACCATGCAGACATGACCGAGACACCTCTCCGGCCAATGACCAATAGTGGGATCTGGATACCCATATTGGCTCCCACATGTTCCACGATGATCTCATCGGATGAACCACGATGTCGGGGATTCAATCAATCCCGTATACAATCCCCTTTGTCCATCGGTATGTTACTTGCCCGAGATTCGATTGTCGGTATCCCCATACCTCGTTCAATCTCGTTACTGGCAAGTCTCTTTACTCATTCCGTAACGCATGATCTCGTGGCTAACTCCTTAGTCACATTGAGCTCATTATGATGATGCATTACCGAGTGGGCCCAGGGATACCTCTCCATCATACGGAGTGACAAATCCCAGTCTCGATTCGTGCCAACCCAACAGACACTTTCGGAGATACCTGTAGTGCACCTTTATAGCCACCCAGTTATGTTGTGACATTTGATACACCCAAAGCACTCCTACTGTATCTGGGAGTTGCACAATCTCATGGTCTAAGGAAATGATACTTGACATTAGAAAAGCTCTAGCAAATGAACTACACGATCTTGTGCTATGCTTAGGATTGGGTCTTGTCCATCACATCATTCTCCTAATGATGTGATCCCGTTATCAATGACATCCAATGTCCTTGATCAGGAAACCATAACCATCTATTGATCAACGAGCTAGTCAACTAGAGGCTTACTAGGGACATGTTGTGGTCTATGTATTCACACCGTATTATGGTTTCCGGTTAATACAATTATAGCATGAACAATAGACAATTATCATGAACAAGGTAATATAATAATAACCATTTTATTATTGCCTCTAGGGCATATTTCCAACAATCTCCCACTTGCACTAGAGTCAATAATCTAGTTCACATCGCCATGTGATTAACAATCATAGTTCACATCGCCATGTGACTAACACCCAAAGAGTTTACTAGAGTCAATAATCTAGTTCACATCGCCATGTGATTAACACCCAAGAGTTTACTAGAGTCAATAATCTAGTTCACATCACCATGTGATTAACACTCAATGAGTTCTAGGGTTTGATCATGTTATGCTTATGAGAGAGGCTTTAGTCAACGGGTCTGCAACATTCAGATCCGTGTGTCCTTCGCAAATCTCTATGTCATATTGTAGATGTTTCTACCATGCTCCGCTATACGTATGCGGTTTGCTACTCAGAGTCATCCGGATAGGTGTTAAAGCTTGCATCAACGTAACCCTTTACGCCGAACTCTTCATCACCTCCATAATCGAGAAACATTTCCTTATTCCCAAGGACAATTTTGACCGCTGTCCAATGGTCCACTCCTGGACCACTCTTATACCCCCTTGCCAGACACGTGGCAAGGCACATCGCGGTACACAACATGGCATATTGTATAGAGCCTATGGCTAAGGCATAGGGGATGACTTTCGTCCTTTCTCTTTCTTTTGCCGTGGTCGAGCTTCAAGTCTTAACTTCACACTTTACAACTTAGGCAAGAACTCCTTCTTTGATTGATCCATCTTGAACTCCTTCAAGATCATGTCAAGGTATGTGCTCTTTGAAAGTCTTATCATGCGTCTTGATCTATCTCTATAGATCTTGATACCCAACATGTAAGCAGTTTTACACATGTCTTCCTTTGAAAAACTCCATTCAAACAACCCTTTATGCTTTCTAGAAATTCTACATCATCTCTGATCAACAATATGGCATCCACATATACTTATCAAAATGTTGTAGTGCTCCCACTCACTTTCTTGCAAATACAAGTTTCTTGCAAACTTTGTATAAATCCAAATGCTTTGATCACCTCATCAAAGCGTATGTTCCAACTCCGAGATGCTTGCTCCAGTCCATAGAAGGATCACTAGAGTTTGCATACCTTTTAGCATCCTTAGGATCGACAAAACCTTCTGGTTGTATCACATACAGCCTTTCCTCATGGAAACCGTCAAGGAAACTTTGTTTTGACATCCATCTGCCAGATTTCATAAATGAAAATGCAGCAACTGCTAACATAAGTCTAACAGACTTTAGCATCGCTATGATTGAGAAAGTCTCATCACAGTCAACTCCTTGAACTTGTCGAAAACTTCTTTGAGACAAGTCGAGCTTCATAAATGGTGACATTACCATCAGCGTCTGTCTTCTTCTTAAAGATCCATTTGTTCTCAATAGCTTGCTGATAATCGGGCAAGTCCACCAAAGTCCATAATTTGTTCTCATACATGGATCCTATCTCAGATTTCATGGCTTTCAGCCATTTGTTGGAATCCAGGCCCACCATCGCTTCTCCATAGTTCATAGGTTCATCGTTGTCCAACAGCATGACCTTTAAGACAGGGTTACCAGTCAGAAGTTGTACACACCCTTGTCGACCTACAGGGTACGAGATTCATTAGCTTTCTCTTCAACTGAGGTAGGTGCCACAGAAACATCTTTTTGTGATGCGCTATTCTCTGGTTGAAGTAAAGGTTCAACAACCTCATCAAGTTCTATCTTCCTCCCACTAAATTCTTTCGAGAGAAACTCTTTCTCGAGAAAGGACCTATTTATAGCGACAAACACTTTGCCCTCAGATCTGAGATAGAAGGTATACCCAATCGTCTTCTTTGGGTATTCTATGGAGACACAATTGTCCGCTTTGGGTTCGAGCTTTTCTGGCTGAAGCCTTTCGACATAAGCATCGCAGCCCCAAACCTTAAGAAACGACAACTTAGGTTTCTTGCCAAACCATAGTTAATAAGGTGTCATCTCCATGAACCTTAGATGGTGCCCTATTTAAAGTGAATGTAATTGTCTCTAATGCATAACCCCAAAATGATAGCGGTAGATTGGTAAGAGACATCATAGATCGCACCATATCCAATAGGGTGTGATTACGACGTTCGGACACACCATTGCGCTATGGTGTTCCAGGTGGCGTCAATTGTGAAACGATTCCACCTTGACTTTAGTGATTGCCAAATTCATAACTCAGATACTCTCCCCTTGGTCAGATCGCATGAACTTGATCTTCTTGTTACGATGAATCTCAACTTCACTCTGAAATTGCTTGAACTTTTCAAAACGTTTTAGACTTATGCTTCATGAAGTAAATATACCCATATCTACTCAATTCATCGGTGAAGGTGAGAAAATAACAATATCCACCGCGCGCGTCAACACTCATTGGACCGCACACATCAGCATGTGTGATTTCCTATTCCAGAAAACGTGGTTTTAGTCATCTTGCCTATGAGGCATGGTTCACATGTGTCAGGTGATTCAAAATCAAGTGACTCCAAAAGTCCATTAGTATGGAGGTTCTTCATGCGCTTTACACCAATATGACCTAAGCAGCAGTGCCACAAGAAAGTGGTACTATCATTATCAACTTTACATTTTTTGGCATCAATGTTATGAACATGTGTATCACTACGATAGGGATTCAATAAACCATTCGCATTGGGTGCATGACCATAGACGGTGTTATTCATGTAAACAGAATAACCATTATTCTCTGACTTAATTGAATAACCATATTGCAATAAACATGATCTAATCATGTTCATGATCAACGCAGACACCAATGCACACAACATTTATCTGGGTTCAACACTAATCCTGAAGGTAGAGGGAGCGTGCGATGGTGATCATATCATCCTTGGAAACACTTCCAACACACATCGTCACCTCGCCCTTAGCTTGTCTCCATTTATTCCGTAGCTTTTGTTTCGAGTTACCAGTATTAGCAACTGAACCAGTATCTAATACCCATATGCTACTAGGAGTACTAGTAAGGTACACATCAATAACACATATATCAAATATACTTTTGTTGAAGTTGCCAGCTTCTTATCTACCAAGTATTTGAGGCAGTTCCGCTACCAGTGACCGTTCCCCTAATAGAAGCACTTCGTCTCGGGTTTGGGTTCTTGTGTTTCTTCACTGGAGCGGAACTGGCTTGCCATTCTTGAAATTTCCCTTCTTTCCCTTGCCCTTCTTTGAAACCAGTGGTCTTGTTAACCATCAACACTTGATGCTCCTTCTTGATTTCTACCTTCACGGCCTTAAGCACGACGAACAGCTCCGGGATCATCTTCCCTTGCATGTTATAGTCCATCATGAAACTCTAGTGATAGTGACTCGAGAACTTTGTCAATCACTCTCTTATTTGGAAGATTAACTCCCACTTGATTGAAGTGATTGAAGTACCCAGACATTCTGAGCACATGCTCACTGGCTGAGCTATTCTCCCCATCTTGTAGGCAAAGATCTTGTCAGAGGTCTCAAACCTCTAAACACGGGCATGAGCCTGAAATACCAATTTCAGCTCTTGGAACATCTCATATGTTCCATGGCATTCAAAACTCTTTTGGAGCCCCGACTCTAAGCCGTAAAGCATGGCGCACTAAACTATCAGGTAGTCATCGGAATGTGTCTGCCAGATGTTCACAACATCCACAGACGACGCCAGAGGGGATGGCACACCGAGAGATGCATCAAGGACAGAAGCCTTTTGTGTAGCAGTGAGGACAATCCTCAGACTACGGCCCTAGTCTGCACAATTGCTTACAATATCTTTCAACTTAGTCTTTCTCTAGGAACGTTTTCAAATAGGGAGCTAAAGCGCGAGCTATTAATCTACAACATAATTTTCAAAGACAATTTAGAGTATGTTCATGATAATTAAGTTCATCTAATCAAATTATTTAATGAACTCCCACTCAGATAGACATCCCTCTAGTCATCTAAGTGATACATGATCCGAATCGACTAGGCCGTGTCCGATCATCACGTGAGACGGACTAGTCATCAACGGTGAACATCTCCATGTTGATCGCATCTATTATACGACCCATGTTCGACCTTTCGGTCTCTTGTGTTCCGAGGCCATGTATGTACATGCTAGGCTTGTCAAGTCAACCTAAGTGTTTCGCATGTGTAAATTTGGCTTACACCCGTTGTATGCGAACGTTAGAATCTATCACACCCGATCATCACATCGTGCTTCGAAATAACGAACCTTCGCAACGGTGCACAGTTAGGGGGAGCACATCTCTTGAAATTTTTGTGAGGGATCATCTTATTTATGCTACTGTCGTTCTAAGAAAATAATATGCAACCATGACAAACATCACATGCAAATCATAAAGTGACATGATATGGCCAATATCATCTTGCGCCTTTGATCTCCATCTTCGAGGCGTGGCATGATCACCTTCGTCACCGGCATGACACCAAGATCTCCATCATCGTGTCTTCATGAAGTTTTCTCACCAACTATTACTTTACTACTATGGCTAACGGTTAGCTACAAAGTAAAGTAATTACATGGCGTTTTTTATTGACACGCAGGTCATACAATAAATTAAGGCAACTCCAATGGCTCCTGCCGGTTGTCATACAAATCGACATGCAAGTCGTGATTCCTATTACAAGAACATGATCAATCTCATACATCACATATATATAATTCATCACATCCTTTTGGCCATATCACATCACATAGCATACCCTACAAAAACAAGTTAGACGTCCTCTAATTGTTGTTGCATGTTTTACGTGGCTGCTATGGGTTTCTAGCAAGAATGTTTCTTACCTACGCAAAAGCCACAATGGTGATATGCCAATTGCTGTTTACCCTTCATACGGACCCTCTTCATCGAATCCGATCCGACTAAAGTGGGAGAGAGAGACACCCACTAGCCACCTTATGCATCAAGTGCATGTCAGTCGGTGGAACCAGTCTCACATAAGAGTACCTGTAAGGTTGGTCCGGGCCACTTCATCCCACAATGCCGCCGAATCAAGATAAGACTAGTAAGGGTAAGCAAATTGACCAAATCATCACCCAAAACTACTTTGTGTTCTACTCGTACATAGAATCTACGCATAGGCCTAGCTCATGATGCCACTATTGGGGAACGTAGTAATAATTCAAAATTTTCTTACGTGTCACCAAGATCAATCTAGGAGATGCTAGCAATGAGAGAGAGGGAGTGCATCTACCCTTCAAGATCACTAAGCGGAAGCGTTACAAGAATGCGGTTGATGGAGTCATACTCGCGGCGATTCACATCACGGAAGATCCGATCCAAGCGCCGAACGGACGGTGCCTCCACGTTCAACACATGTACAGCTCGAGGATGTCTCGTCCTTCTTGATCTAGCAAGGGGAGAGGAGAAGCTGAGGGAGAACTCCGACATCACGACGGCGTGGTGGTGGAGCTTGCGGTTCTCCTGCAAGGCTTTGCCAAGCACTACGGAGGAGGAGGAGGTGGTGTTGGAGGAGGGAGGGGCTGCGCCAGGGGAAGGGGTGCGGCTGCCCTCTCTCTCCCTCACTATATATAGGTGGAAGGGGGAGGAGGAGGCGCCCTAGGGTTTCCCTAGGGTAGGGGTGGTGGCCACAGGGGAAACCCTAGATGGGTTTGGGCACCCCCACCCCTAGGAAACTTGCCCCCAAGCCGGGAGGGGCGGCTGCCCTAGGGGAGGTGCCCCCACCTCTCCAGGTTACGCGAGATGGAGTGGGAGGGGCGCACAGCCCCTTAGTGGGCTGGTGTGCCCCCTCCCCTTGACCCATAAGGCCCCCAACGCTTGTCGGGGCCTCCGAAACTCCTTTCGGTCACGCTGGTTGTCACCTGGTACTCCCAGAACAATTCCGGACTCCAATACCCTTCGTCCAATATATCGATATTCACCTCCGGACCATTCCGGACTTCCTCGTCAACTCCGGGATCTCATCCGGGAGTCCGAACAACCTTCGGTAACCACATACTATTCCCATTCCAACTCTAGCATCACCGAACCTTAACTGTTTAGACCCTACGGGTTCGGGAACCATGCAGACATGACCGAGACACCTCTCCGGCCAATAACCAATAGCGGGATCTGGATACCCATATTGGCTCCCACATGTTCCACGATGATCTCATCGGATGAACCATGATGTCGGGGATTCAATCAATCCCGTATACAATCCCCTTTGTCCATCGGTATGTTACTTGCCCGAGATTCGATCGTCGGTATCCCCATACCTTGTTCAATCTCGTTACTGGAATGTCTCTTTACTCATTCCGTAACGCATGATCCCGTGGCTAACTCCTTAGTCACATTGAGCTCATTATGATGATGCATTACCGAGTGGGCCCAAAGATACCTCTCCGTCATACGGATTGACAAATCCAAGTCTGGATTTGTGCCAACCCAACAGACACTTTCAGAGAAACTTGTAGTGCACCTTTATAGCCACCCAGTTACGTTGTGACGTTTGATACACCCAAAGTACTCCTACAGTATCCGGGAGTTGCACAATCTCCTGGTCTAATAAATGATACTTGACATTAGAAAAGCTCTAGCAAACGAACTACACGATCTTGTGCTATGCTTAGGATTGGGTCTTGTCCGTCACATTATTCTCCTAATGATGTGATCCCATTATCAACGACATCCAATGTCCATCAGGAAACCATAACCATGGATTGATCAACGAGCTAGTTAACTAGAGGCTTACTAGGGACATGTTGTGGTCTGTGTATTCACACTGTATTACGGTTTCCGGTTAATACAATTATAGCATGAAAGACAATTATCCTAAACAAGGTAATAATAATAACCATTTTATTATTGCCTCTAGGGCATATTTCCAACATACTACCCGACAAATGGAGCGTACTTCTACGTGGAGACTGACGACCAGGAGTAGATATGGAGGTTCCTAGGCAGGAGGTCTATGCTTGTTCGATCTAGTGCCGCGCGTTGTTTTGCTCAGCCTTCTTAAGGCACCTTTTTCTAATTTATGTCTGTACTCAGATACTGATGCTTTCCCTGACTCTTATGTGTATTCGAGCTTATGTATTCGAGCCCTCGAGGCCCCTGGCTTGTAATATAAAGCTTGTATTATTTTATTTTAAGTCTAGAGTTGTGTTGTGATATCTTCCCGTGAGTCTCCGGACTTGATCGTGCGCATTTGCGTGTATGATTAGTGCATGATTAAGTCGGGGGTGTCACAACCACTGCACTTTAAGGAACTTGGTTGGCTTCTGACGGGTTTGACGTTTAGTTTGATCCAGAATGTGGGCCGGATGCTCCTTATAAGAGAGATCATCTTGCAATTCGAGCATCTCATGATCCATTGCATGGTGCGGATCCTTGAAGCAACGACAGAGTTGCGACAAATGAAAGACATCATGGATGTGCGAGAACTGCGGCGGAAACTCCAATTTATAAGCCACTTGTCCATGTTTAGCGAGAATGCGGAAAGGACCAATGTAGCGAGGAGCTAACTTGCCCTTGATTCTTAAACGGTGAGTGCCCTTCATAGGAGTGACACGAAAATAAGGTTAATCACCAGGTTGATAGATTGATCCCCAGTGTTTACGATCATAATTACTCTTCTGGCGGTCTTGAGCCGCCTTTTCCCTGACGATACGGACTTGCTCTTCAGCTTGTCGAATAATATCCGGACCAATGAGCGGTCGTTCCCCAGTTTCTGACCAATTTAGAGGGGTTAGACACTTATGTTCATAAAGTACTTCGAAGGGTGCCATCTTCAAGCTTGATTGATAGCTGTTGTTGTAGGAGAATTCGGCATATGGGAGAGATTATTCCAACTTCTTGCCAAATGAAATGACACAAGCACACAACATATCTTCAAGCACTTGATTAACCCGTTCGACTTGACCTTGGGACTAGGGGTGATAAGCAGTGCTCCAAGTTATATGAGTTCCCATAGCTGTTTGGAAACTTTCCCAGAACTTTGCCGCGAAGCGACTGCCACGGTCTGAACTGATTTCTTTTGGAATGCCATGGAGTGATTCGATCCTAGAGATGTACAATTCTGATAACTGACTAGCAGTGATTGTCTCCTTGACTGGCAGAAAGTGTGCAACTTTGGAGAGTCGATCAACGATGACAAGAATGGCATCGTGACCTTTCTGTGACTTGGGAAGGCCAGTAATGAGGTCCATCTGAACCTTGTCCCATTTCCATACAGGAATAGGAAGCAGTTACAGAATTCTAGCAGGCTTCTGATGTTCTGCTTTAACGCGACAGCAAACGTCACATTCGGCAACATACCGAGCAATGTCCTGCTTCATGTTGGACCACCAGTACCTTTGACGGATGTTGTGACACATCTTGGTGCTACCCGGATGAAGAGATAGTGGAGTATCATGAGCTTCCTTCATAACCTTATCGGTCATGAGTTCCCACCGGGGTACCATAATGCGATCCCTGAAGTACAGGGTTCTGTCTTCACCAAGCAAGAAATGTTTGGATTTTTCAAGGGCAAGATCCCTTTTCATTCGATCAACTTGAGCATCTTTTGCTTGCGCAGACTTAACAGCTTTCTCAAGAGTTGGTTCCAAGACAAGGTTATTAAGAGAACCCTGTGGAACAACATGGAGATTCAACTTACTGAATTCTTCACAGAGAAGGGGCTGAGCTTGCTGAACCATGAGATTGTTGCGATACGACTTGCGACTCAAATCATCGGCCATAACATTAGCCTTGCCAGGGGTATAAGAGATACCATAGTCGTAGTCTGTGATTGTTTCCAACCAACGTTGCTGACGAAGGTTCAGAACTGACTGAGTAAACAAATACTTCAGATTTTGGTGATCCATGTAGATCTCACAATGATTACCAAGAAGGTAATGTCGCCACAATTTCAGTGCATCGATGACTGCAGCAAGTTCAAGGTCATGCTATGCACTGGGTAGTTCCCTTCATGATGACACGGTTGTCGTGAGGCATAAGCAATGACCTTGCGCTCTTGCATTAGAATACAACCCAATCCTTGACGAGAAGCGTCATCACGAAGTCCTTGCGGGAATCCGGAGGAGCAAGCACTGGTGCAGACGTAAGCTTGTCATTGAGAGTATGGAAACTTTCCTGACATTTGTCTGTCCACTCAAACACAACGCCTTTGTGAAGTAGATCAGTCAGAGGTTTAGCAATCTTGGAAAAGTTCTCGACAAAACGACGACACTAGCTTGGGAGTCCGAGAAAACTTCTCACTTGCTTGACATTCTTCGGGGGAGTCCAGTCAAGAATAGCTTGAACTCATTCTGGATTAACAGTAATATCATCTGTCGTGGAATTGTCATGGCAGATGCCCTAGTGTGAGGACTTAGTCGTGAGGCCAATGCATCTATGTAGTAGCTTGAGAGGGGTGAGGGAGTCCTGGACTAAGGGGTCCTCGGGCGTCCGGCCTGTTAGCCATGGGCCGGACTGATGGGCTGTGAAGATACGAAGACCGAATACTGTACCTGTGTCCAGATAGGACTCTCCTTGGCGTGGAAGGCAAGCTTGGCTACCAAATATGTAGATTCCTTTCTTTGTAACCAGCCTTGTGTAACCCTAGATCCTCCCGGTGTCTATATAAACTGGAGGACTTAGTCCGGAGGGAATATACTCATTACCATAGTCATACAGTCTAGACTTCTAGGGTTTTAGCCATTACGATCTCGTGGTAGATCAACTCTTGTAATACTCATATTCATCAAGATCAATCAAGCAAGAAGTAAGGTATTACCTCCATAGAGAGGGCCCAAACCTGGGTAAACATCGTGTCCCCTGTCTACTGTTACCATCGACCTTAGACGCACAGTTCGGGACCCCCTACCCGAGATCCGCCAATTTTGACACCGACAAGGGATAGATCGGAATCGAGAGACGCAACACAAGACAAGGGTTTAGACAACTTCGGGTCCCGGGAAACATCATCCGGTAACAACCCTACATGCTGTTTGTGGCTAGGTCTCATTATGCTCATGAGGGAGTCGCCACATAAGCCGGCTCTCCTCTAGTTGTGTCTAGCCCTAAAGATTATTTCGCCTGTACCTCTTGGGGTGCCCTGCCCCTCCTTATATAAGTTGAAGGGGTGGGTTACATGACTAGTCCTAGTAGGATTAGGATTACTCTATTACAAGTGGAGTCCTAGTCTTGCTTCCTTTGTAAGGGAATACTCCTTACGGTTTCCTCTTAAGCCGGCCCACCATAACATGAGCCGGCCTTCTGGGCCTTGGGCCTAGTCCTCTATCTGACCCACCGTCGGGGCCGTCCGTGAGTCGCCGGGCTCGTGAGTCATCAGACTAGTGAGCCGCCAGACTCGTGAGTCACCAATCCTCCGGCGGGTTGCCAATGAAACGCCTAGTCCCAGCCGGGTCATATATCCGGCCGGGTCATACCGCGGGGTATATCCCCAACATTAGCTCGTAGTTTAGCTTGGATTTATCCATGGTAAACTTATCCTGCAAAACCAGACCAACTTTGATAGATTATACGCGGGGTCGAAGGTTCTTCTGAGCCGGCACTTGATCATTGTTAAGTCCTTGTCATTTCCTTGTTGATATATACATGTCCATGATCTCATAGCAAATCTTCTTTACCAGATATGTTTCGACTTTGTCAATGCAAAAAATCTAGATACTTCTTTTGAAAAATCCGGGTCAATAGGCCAGCTTCAGAGTCAATTAGCTAACAATGATCTCTTGTAGAGAAATATTGTAAGAAATAATCCACTTGAGTCGGCTTCCAAAGAGTCACCTTAAAAAATATTGGTTTTGAAATACTCATCTGCTTTTCAGCCGGCTTGGGGATGTACAACTTGCCGGTTTATCCTTGCCACAATTGCCGGGTCATAATTATTGCTAACATCAAGCTTGAAAATGTACCGCTTATATGCATATCACTTGTAGCCCCCAACTCTTAAGAAGGGAGCGTAGTAACAACTTAAGACTTTGCTTCAATATAAATGTCACAACCTTGAAGAAATCTGGGTTGTTCATCTCAGTCACTAGTCATAAACTGAATATTCCACATATGTAGCCCCCAAGTGTCGGGTTGTCATGCTTGCAGCAACCTGGGACATGTAATTGCCTTATGCTCATAAAAACTTCCACCAGTGTAGCCCCCAAGGGCCGTGTCATTATGCAATAATGAGCAGGGACTTTGCAGATATGATTATGTAGATTTGAAGAGCAACGTGTAACCCCCAAGGGCCGGCTCAACAAGACAATATTGAGCTAGGACTTTATATATACTTCATTGAAAATAACATCATATGATGTAACCCCCACCATGGGGCTTGAACCCACGTCCACAAGGTTAAGAATCTTGTGCTGTACCAACTGAGCAATGGACCCTTCAATATAATGGATTAAGGCTTGTGTACTTTGAATTTCTGACAGGAGCAATTGGTAGCCCCCAAGGGCCGGCTCATTACGATGTGATGAGTTGGATCTTCAATAAGGCAAGTAAAAAAATAACCTTGCATTAGCCCCCAAGTGTCATGGTGCATGCTTGCAGCGACATGGGACTTCCATTATCTGATATAATCATGATTTGAATAGTGTAGCCCCCAAGTGCCGGGTTGTAAGCCTGTAGCGACTCGGGACTATTCCTTCCATTGTAGAACAAATCATATCCATTGATAAATAATAGCCATCGCGCTGAAGCGACTTTGAAAACCTTCATCATAATATTGGTTATTGATAACCATAATAAAAATCCAGCCATGTTGGCTATTTAAGATTTGAATAATATAATCCGGTATGAAAACTTCAAACATTCAATATCCTCATGACAATCCAGACAAGTTTGGCTATTAAGGATTTGAATACCTTATCTGTTGACAAGTAAATCCGAAGTTTAAATACCCGGCGGCTCTTGGCCGATGGCGACTTAATGTAAGTTGGAATTTTTGTAACCCGATGGCGTATAGCCTTTGACAATCAAGAACTGATAACATCAATTTGAAACATCAATTTTGATGATGGTCTTTGAACTTAATCATTTATGTAAGCCATAGCTCTGCATGTTCTGCACAAAATTTAAACAACATATGCCCCGACGACTTATTGTCAAAAGCCAGGGCGGGTAACAACCCAAACATAATATAGTCTTATGCAATTATGAAAAATACTAGAATTAAGGCCATTCAAGCCTAAACATACTGGCGACTTATGGTCAAAGCCAGGGCGGGTTATCAAACCTTGCATATTTATATAACCAGGAAAACATACCTGTAGAATTGGCTCATACTACCGGCTTACATTGCCATATCCAATGAGGGAAATAATCCAATGATTTATAAGCGCATGATTCCAATGGCGCAATAAAAAATATACTGGTGTTTCAAACCAAGAAGGGGTTATCAAAGATATGTTCTGTGAATCTAGGAGCCCCCAAGGGATGTATTTTGAACCATCAAGGCCGGGTACTTATGTTTGAGCTGTGCTGTGCAAAAGACTCTCTTTGGTCCCTTTAACCCGGGCATTAAGCCTCCAAGTAGGTCGAAGCTATGCTCATAGGAAGTTATAATAATGGCTTGGTAGCCGGATTACCAAAGTAATCAGAGCTATGCTTTTATGAAATTATAATATTGGCTTGATAGCCGAATTACCAAGGTAACCAGAGCTATGCTCTTATGAAATTATCATATTGGCTTGATAGCTGAATTACCAAGGTAACCAGAGCTGTGCTCTTATGAAATCATCATATTGGCTTGATAGCCGAATTACCAAGGTAACTAGAGCCGTGCTCTTATGAAATCATCATATTGGGTTGATAGTCGAATTACCAAGGTAATCAGAGCTGTGCTCTTATGAAATTATAATATTGGCTTGATAGCCGGATCAAGAGGGTACTCATGCCTATGCTCAATGAGCAGGAAGCCCCAAAGTGACCAACAACATGACAAACCAATAAGGCAAGATACCCATGTTTGAACCGTGCATCATGGCAGCAAGTTCTCTTGGGCAACCTTTAATTTTTCCGAGAACTCGAACTTGCGAGAGATGAATTCTTTTAGAGACGGAATTTAAAATCGGATATTGAGAGCTTCAAAGCTTTGTGGGAGACAGATTTCCCTTGAGCCAGATTTTGAACCAAAATCCTTCAGTTTAAGCCGGAAATTTTTCTGACGGCCTTTAAATTTTCATCAATATGGCAGTAGCCTTCAGGACCGGGTTATTTCCCTCGAATGACCCAGGCCTCTTGAATTTGCTGGAACTGGCAAGATTTGCCGAGTCATGTCATTGTAGCCCCCGAGTCTTAAGACGACTCGAGGAGTTGTCTTGAGATTCTCCATATTTGACCGTGATGTAAACCGGCATGAGTTATTCAACAGCTCAATGATATAATAGCCCCCCTTGCCGTAGACAACTTGTCCTGCATTGGAGAACTTGCAAGCGAGAGTAATTGCTTTTTTTAAAGAAAGCAATATGTAATAAATATGTTGGATGGATTTGACCTGATATGTTAGGTCAGAAATTATCCACCGTGGAATTGATGATCACCACGGTGAAGCTGAAATCAATCACGGCCGAGGTCGGCCACGGGAGCAGACAGATGAGCCGGCCGCGGCGTCATAAGCCAGCGCGGACGGGAGAGTCGGCCGCGGCGTTGTAAGCCGGCGCAGACGAGAGAGTCGACCATGATGTTGAAGTAGACTGCGCCGTAGGGCGGCGGCTTACACGCTTGTTGACATAGACTGGACCGTGTGTTCATCGAGCAGTGTGGCACAGACGATCGTCAATATGGACTGATGTCGGCGCGCGCTCCATACCCGTAGTATAATAATAATTTAACCTGTGTATAAAAAACACCATAGGGCAGTGTAATAGTGCTCAGAGGAATTGAAATGTACTGATAAAATATATAGGAGGGATAACACCTAATTTTGTTTTTGTCAGATGAACGTAGATGCTGGTGCCAGATAATGCTGAATAGTACATGCACGTTGAGCTCTGCTGATGAGATGTAGCACAAACTATTGCAACTTGAATTGTGTTTCTTGCCCCCAATAGTAATTGTCCGTCGTAGGCTACGCTCAAGCTGCGGCTAAACAATCAAACGAGGCAGTGAGGCCTTGGCCTTTTCCACCAAGGGATAGTACTTCATCTAGTCTGATTGACCAACCTTGCCTTCATATTCCAACGCAAAAAGCCCCTTCAGTTTTGCCTGGTATTGAACGAGCCTAGCAGATGATCGCGCGTGCGCATTTTGCAAATGAGTTGAACGGACCATAGACTTGTATCCTTGGCACATGTCCATCAGTCATTAAGCAGCTCAGCCCATTGGTATGCAGAGATGGGTGGCTTTGACTGAGGGTTTGCATACAATATCTGCAATACTTTCTGTCGGAGTCAGACCTGCTGTCCATCAAGAAATGATCAAGTTCGTGTGGCCATGGCCCTTCCAAAATTCTGGACGTGTCCGGCTGACCAATGGAGGAGTACAGACGTTGAACTAGCACTCACGTCACTTCCTCTTTTTGTGAATGTTTTAACTAGAAAACGCCATGTTGCTTTCAGCTCTTGGACCGTGATCAGTATATGGTCAATCGGAAATACATGCCAGTGTTTTCCATATCTAGAACCTGATGAAACTGAACCATCGCAATTGAAATTACGCATGTCTTGTTTTTTGTCCAAGCCCTGTATGAGGTATGTGAGGCCAATGGATTGGAATGCAGAGGCGACGCGAGGTCGGTCTCGTAGGTGGCTTGGCGCGCCGGCCATCCGGAGCGAAAACGAGCGGAGGCGGCCCCGCGGGACCGCAACGGTGGGGGCGGCTTTGAGAGTGGACTCTGCTCAGAAATGAGAGGAGGCCATGGTGGCAGACGCCAAAGTTGTGTGATGGCGTTGGTAAGGGCGGTTCTTAGAGGCAGCCAGACGGCTCGACCTAGCAGGGTCGTGTGACGCAGGGTCCCGACGAGTCCGCGGTTGACGGATTCGGCGAGGCAAGGCGCGGCGAGTGACCCGGCAAATTCGGCTCGGAGAGGTGAAAGCGAGGCAGCTCGGTCAAGGGCGACTCAGCGCAACCCCTAGCAGAGGACGGAAGCGATGCGGCGGGTTTCAGCTGCGGCGGCTTAGCGCATAGCGGCGGCGGCGGCTCGAGCAAAAAATGCAGGGCGACAACAGCGGCTTGGCGCGGTCATGACAGAATCCGACTCTCTGTGTTCCAATCCTTCCCCGGGTCATGGTGGGTTTGACCACATCGCTCAATTGTTGCACACTGAATCTTGCATTGATGTTTCCGATAATGGGTACTGATTGAAGACCAAAAATTCTGACCAGTACTGAATTAGTACTAGCATCATGTACAGTGCCACAGGAGACAAAAGATCTAATCTTGTACACCAGCCTTGGCCACCACGTGAGGAATAGTACTACTTTTTCGATTGATGATGGAATGATGGGAAGCAGCAACAGCGGCGGGAACTTGTACTATCACGGGAGCAGTAGCTGTTCCGGTTCATTGAAAATCAGGTGGCCTTCTTCGGATTTGAAGCCAGAGGCAGGGGAATTCGGCGGATCCGACCGTAAACCGGAACGATTTTTACGCATACCGTGCAGCAGATCAACGCCTTGTTAGCCTCGGACTCAATGTGGAAACGGCTTCGGCGGATCGCCTCATCACGTCTGGCGGCGCAGATGACGAAACCCTAGCCAATCACGAGCTTCTCGATCCGTGAAAAGTGATCCATCCAAGAACTCAACACCACCGTGTGCAAGCCCCACGGTGGGCGCCAACTGTCGTGGAATTGTCATGGCAGATATCCTAGTGTGAGGACTTAGTTATGAGGCCAACGCATCTATGTAGTAGCTTGAGAGGGGTTGATCGGAATCGAGAGATGCAACACAAGACAAGGGTTTAGACAGCTTCGGGCCCCGAGAAACATCATCCGGTAACAACCCTACATGCTGTTTGTGGCTAGGTCTCATTATGCTCATGAGGGAGTCGCCGCATAAGCCGGCTCTCCTCTAGTTGTGTCTAGCCCTAAAGATTATTTTGCCTGTCCCTCTTGGGGTGCCCTGCCCCTCCTTATATAAGTTGAAGGGGCGGGTTACATGACTAGTCCTAGTAGGATTAGGATTACTCTATTACAAGTGGAGTCCTAGTCTTGCTTCCTTTGTAAGGGAATACTCCTTACGCTTTCCTCTTAAGCCGGCCCACCATAACAGGAGCCAGCCTTTTGGGCCTTGGGCCTAGTCCTATATCTGACCCGCCGTCGGGGCCGTCCGTGAGTCGCCAGGCTCGTGAGTCATCAGAATAGTGAGCCGCTAAACTCGTGAGTCGTCAATCCTCCGGCGGGTTACCAATGAAACACCAAGTCCAAGCCGGGTCATACCGCAGGGTATATCCCCGACACCATCTTTGGAAATCACATGGCCAAGATAGGTCACTTTAGATAACCAGAATTCACACTTGGAATACTTGGCATATAGCCGATGTTCACGAAGCTTTTCCAGAACAAGACGAAGATGTTCAACATGTTCTTCCTTATTCTTGGAGTATACCAGAATATCATCCAGATATACCACGACAAACATGTTGAGGTAATCCAGGAATATGTAGTTCATTAGTCAGGAGAATATAGCTGGAGCATTAGTTAAACCAAAGGACATGACAGTGTACTTGTATGAACCATAGCGAGTAACAAAAGCAGTCTTGGGAATGTCCACTTCACAAACTCGAATTTGGTGGTAACCCAACCTCAGATCGAGTTTGGAGAATACAGAGGAACCAGCAAGCTGATTGTACATACCATTGATCCGGGGAAGTAGATACTTATTCTAAATGGTTGCCTGGTTGATGGGTCTTCAACCAATCGATTTGTACCATCCTTCTTCTTGACAAAGAGAGAAGGTGCTCCCCAAGTAGAGGAAGTAGGACGAATGAAACCCTTGCGTAGATATTTATCCATTTCCTCCTTAAGCTCAAGAAGTTCATGCAGAGACATCCTATAAGGATGCTTCACAATAGGAGTAGTGCCTGGTTTCAAGTCGATAACAAACTCGACAGCTCTAACCGAAGGCACTCCTGGAAGTTCTTCTAGGAAAACATCTTGAAAGTTACGAACGACTGGAATGTTTTCAATCCCCTCAAGAGGAGAAGCATTCAACGCATTCAAGGAATATATCTAGGCTTCAGCATCTCGAATAAGATAGGCATGGTAGTTTACTATCTCATCCGAAGGGTGCAAGAGTTGGACAACTTTAGCGGCACAATCGATTGAAGCAGTATGAGCCTTCAATGAATCCATACCTAGAATGAGGTCAATTTTACAAGACTTCCAAATAATGGGAAAGGCACAAAATTCCAACCCTTCAATTTCAATAATGACATTGGGGCAGAATATAGAAGCTTGACATTGGCCCGCGGGAGTGTTTATCACTATCGGATGATGCAACTCATCATATTTAATGCCATGCATGTACGCAAAATATTCTAATATGAAAGAATGCGATGCTCCTGCATCAAATAAAACAGTAGCGGGTACTGAGTTAACAAGAAGAGTACCCATCACAGTAGCTGGTTGATCTGTAGCTTCAGTCATATCAACGTGATAAACCTGCCCACGACCATATGAAGGCCTGGAATTGTTGTTGCGAGGTTGATTGTTGCCGCAGCCATTACCACGGCCAGCAGAAGGAAGTGCCAGTTGATTCTGATTCTGCAGGCATTCTCTAGCACGATGACCCGAATGACCACACTTAAAGCAAAGCCTATCATTGGGACGGGGAGCAGGAGCTCGAAGCATTGGAGCATGAGGTCTTGGCTGCCTCGGAGGTGGCTGAGGCAGACGAGGTGCAACATAAGACGGCCTTGGAGGAGGTGCAGCTGGACGATACACATGTGAGGAATCCAGATACGACGCTTCTAAGATAACGAGCCCGAAGATGAGCCCGCATCACGAGTGCGTTTGAGAGCGTCCTTGTGCTCCTTCAGACCAGTTTCAACCTGGATGGCCTTATTCACCAAGGTGGCGAAGTCGGCAAAGTCTTGGACAAGTAGTGCAAGCTTGATACCTGGATTGAGCCCTTCACGGAACTTCTCCCGACGATGCGCATCAGTAGCAATGTCTTCCTCAGCACGAGACAATTCAAGGAACTCCCGCTGATAAGCGTCGACAATCTTACTGCCCTGGGTGAGGTTGCGGAATTCATGTTTCTTCCGGTCCATGATTCCCTGGGGAATATAGAGTAACACCCCGATAATCAAGCTATAGTGATCCCATGTTAATGGTGCCATGTCATCACAATAACTATTGCAAACCTCACTCTGATTCAAACGCGATTCAAATTCAAATTGTCAAGTTATAAGTGAAATAATAAAATTCTCAAACTTGCAAATTAATATGTTCTAAATGTGACAAATAATTCATAAGTAATAATGGTGGAGAAACCACATTTTCATAAAGTATTTAAATGTCCTATAATAATTAAAACAATAGCTAAAACAATTAATTGAATGCCTTTTATAAATTATAAAATATTAAACTAGATTATTTAGGTGCCAAAATTATTGTGGCAGTGGTATAATTAGTATTACTAATTTAGGTGATGTTTGTATTGTATATTTTATAAAACAAAAACTAATTGGAAAATAAGATAAAACAGAAGAAGAAAAATAAGTAAAAAGAAAAACAAAGAAAAACAAAAAAAGAAAACAGAATCCCCCCACCAGACCAACCAGGCCGGCCCACGTGGCCCAGCCGCCCGCCTACTTATTCCCCCTGCCCCCAAACCCTAACCCTTACAAACCACTCTCCCGATCCCTCCTCCCCCCCGATCTGGGCCAGGCAGCCAGCCCCGACGCAGCCGCTCGTCGCTCCGCCACCACGTCGGCGCCCCTCGCTAATGCCACCTCGCCATCCCACTCCCCGCCATCGCCGGTGAGGCTCGGTCTCTCCCCCTCTGCCCCGACCCCGTTGCCGAACACGCGCGCACCGCGCGTCGCCTGCGTGCCCGTCGCCCCCTGGCCCATGCGCGGCCACACCCCGCTCGCGCACGGCCAGGCTCGCCATCGTGGCCTGATACGTCTCCAATGTATTTATAATTTTTGAGTGTTCCATGTTGTTATATTATCAATCTTGGATGTTTTATAATCATTTCATATCATTTTTAGGTACTAACCTATTGACATAGTGCCAAGTGCCAGTTGTTGTTTTCTCCATGTTTTTTACATCGCGAGAAATCAATACCAAATGGAGTCCAAATGCAACGAAACTTTACGGAGATTTTTTGGACCAGAAGACACCCAATGGGCCAAGGCCGCGCCTAGGGGGTGCTCCGAGGGGAGCAAAACCCACCAGGGCGCGCCAGGAGGCCCATGCGCGCCCTGGTGGGTTTTGCCCACCTCGGGTGCCCCCGGGACCGCCTATTTGCTCTATAAATACCCCAATATTCCAGAAACCCTAGGGGAGTCGACGAAAATCAATTCCAGCCGCCGCAGTGTCCAGAACCACCAGATCCAATCTAGACACCATCACAGATGGGGTTCACCACCTCCATTGGTGCCTCTCCAATGATGCATGAGTAGTTCTTTGTAGGCCTTCTGGTCCGTAGTTAGTAGCTAGATGGCTTCCTCTCTCTCTCGCTAAATTCTCAGTACAATGGTCTCATGGAGATTGCTACCTCTTGAGCATGCGTTGGTTTTCCCTTGAAGAGGAAAGGGTGATGCAGCAAAGTAGCGTAAGTATTTTCCTCTGTTTTTGAGAACCAAGGTATCAATCCAGTAGGAGACAACGCGCAAGTCACCTAGTACCTACACAAACAATCAAGAACCTTGCAGCCAGCGCGATAAAGGGGTTGTCAATCCCTTCACGGCCACTCGCAAAAGTGAGATCTGATAAAGATAATAAGATAAATATTTTTGGTATTTTTGTTGTATAGATTGGAAGGTAAAGATTGCAAAATAGTAAACGAGATGCGATGTAAATAAAAGAGATGCAATATAATAAGGAAGAGACCCGGGGGCCATAGGTTTCACTAGTGGCTTCTCTCAAGATAGCAAGTATTAAGGTGGGTGAACAAATTACTGCCGAGCAATTGATAGAAAAGCGCATAGTTATGAATATATCAAAGGCAATGATCATGTATGTAGGCATCACGTCCGTGTCAAGTAGACCGAAACGATTCTGCATGTACTACTATTACTCCACACATCAACCGCTATCCAGCATGCATCTAGAGTATTAAGTTCATAAGAACGGAGTAACGCATTAAGCAAGATGACATGATGTAGAGGGATAAACTCAAGCAATATGATATACACCCCATCTTTTTATCCTCGATGGCAACAATACAATACGTGCCTTGTTGCCCCTGCTGTAACTGGGAAAGGACAACACAAGATTTAACCCAAAGCTAAGGACTTCTACAATTGCAAGAAAGATCAACCTAGTAGGCCAAAACAGATAATATATGAGCATGGAACAATAAAAAATTATAGATACGTTGGAGACGTATCAAGCATCCCCAAGCTTAATTCCTGCTCGTCCTCGAGTAGGTAAATGATAAAAACAGAATTTTTGATGTTGAATGCTACCTAGAATATTTATCAATGTAATTCTCTTTATTGTGGCATGAATGTTCAGATCCGAAAGATTCAAGACAAAAGCTTAATATTAACATAAAAATAATAATACTTCAAGCATACTAACAAAGTAATTATGTTTTCTCAAAATAACATGGCCAAAGAAAGTTCATCCCTACAAAATCATATAGTTTGGCTATGCTCCATCTTCGTCACACAAAAATGCTCAAATCATGCACAACCCCGATGACTTTAGTATTCTCAAACTTTTTTCAACTTTCACGCAATACATGAGCGAGCCATGGACATAGCACTATAGGTGGAATAGAATGGTGGTTGTGGAGAAGACAAAAAAGAGAAAGATGGTCGCACATCAACTAGGCGTATCAATGGGCTATGGAGATGCCCATTAATAGATATCAATGTGAGTGAGTAGGGATTGCCATGCAACGGATGCACTAGAGCTATAAATATATGAAAGCTCAACAAAAGAAACTAAGTGGGTGTCATCCAACTTGCTTGCTCACGAAGACCTAGGGCGTTTGAGGAAGCCCATTGTTGGAATATACAAGCCAAGTTCTATAACGAAAATTCCCACTAGTATATGAAAGTGACAAAATAAGAAACTCTCTATCATGAAGATCATGGTGCTACTTTGAAGCACAAGTGTGGAAAAAGGGTAGTAGCATTGTCCCTTCTCTCTTTTTCTCTCATTTTTTTGGGCCTTCTTTTTTTATTTGTCCTTTCTCTCTCTCTTTTTTTTGTTGGGCTTCTTTAGCCTTTCTCTCTTTTTTTCCTCACACGGGACAATGCTCTAATAATGATGATCATCACACTTCTACTTATTTACAACTCAAAGATTACAACTCGATACATAGAGCAAAATATGACTCTATATGCGTGCCTCCGGCGGTGTACCAGGATGTGCAATGAATCAAGAATGACATGTATGAAAGAATTATGAAGGTGGCTTTGCCACAAATATGATGTCAACTACATGATCATGCAAGGTTATATGACAATGATGGAACGTGTCATAATAAACGGAACGGTGGAAAGTTGCATGGCAATATATCTCAGAATGGCTATGGAAATGCTATAATAGGTAGGTATGGTGGCTGTTTTGAGGAAGGTTAATGGTAGGTTTATGGTACCGGCGAAAATTGCACGGTACTAGAGAGGCTAGCAATGGTGGAAGGGTGATAGTGCGTATAATCCATGGACTCAACATTAGTCATAAAGAACTCACATACTTATTGCAAAAATCTACAAGTCATCAAAAACCAAGCACTACGCGCATGCTCCTAGGGGGATAGATTGGTAGGAAAAGACCATCGCTCGTCCCCAACCGCCACTCATAAGGAAGACAATCAAAGAAACACCTCATGCTTCAAATTTGTTACACAACGGTTACCATACGTGCATGCTACGGGACTTGCAAACCTCAACACAAGTATTTCTCAAATTCACAATTAATTCACTAGCATGAATCTAATATCACCATCCTCATGTCTTAAAACAATCATCAAGTATCAAACTTCTCATAGCATCCAACGCACTTTATATGAAAGTTTTTGTTATACCCATCTTGGATGCCCATCATATTAGGACTAGTTTTATAACCAAAGCAAATTACCATGCTGTTCTAAAAGACTCTCAAAATAATATAAGTGAAGCATGAGAGGTCTATAATTTCTATAAAATAAAACCACCACCGTGCTCTAAAAAGATATAAGTGAAGCACTAGAGCAAAATTATCTGGCTCAAAAGATATAAGTGAAGCACATAGAGTATTCTAATAAATTCCGATTCATGCGCGTATCTCCCAAAAGGTGTGTACAGCAAGGATGATTGTGATGAACTAAAAAGCAAGGACTCAAATCATACAAGACCCTCCAAGCAAAACACATATCATGTGGTGAATAAAAATATAGCCTCAAGTAAAGTTACCGATAGATGAAGACGAAAGAGGGGATGCCTTCCAGGGCATGCCCAAGCTTAGGCTTTTGATTGTCCTTGAATTTTACCTTGGGGTGCCTTGGGAATCCCCAAGCTTAGGCTCTTGCCACTCCTTATTCCATAATCCATGAAATCTTTACCCAAAAACTTGAAAACTTCACAACACAAAACTTAAACAGAAAATCTCATGAGCTCTGTTAGTATAAGAAAATAAACCACCACTTTAAGGTACTGTAATGAACTCATCATTTGTTTATATTGGTGTTAAACCTATTTTATTACTACTTCTCTATGGTTCATACCCCCCGATACTACTCATAGATTCATCAAAATAAGCAAACAACACACGAAAAACAGAATCTGTGAAAACAGAACAGTCTGTGGCAATCTGTAATGTTCGAATACTTCTGTAACTCCAAAAATTCTGAAATAAATTGGTGGACTTGAGGACTTTGTCTATTAATCATCTGAAAAAATAATCATCCTAAAAGAACTCTCCAGTAAAAAATGGCAGCTAATCTCGTGAGCGCAAAAGTTTCTGTTTTTTACAGAAAGGTCGCAAAGACTTCACCCAAGTCTTCCCAAATGTTCTACTTGGCACAAACACTAATGAAAACATAAAAACACATCTAAACAGAAGCTAGATGAATTATTTATTACTAAACAGGAACAAAAAGTAAAGAACAAAAATAAAATTGGGTTTCCTCCCAACAAGCGCTATCGTTTAATGACCCTAGCTAGGCATAAAAACAAGAATAGATCTAGGTATTGCCATCTTTGGTATGCAATTCTTCAATTAAACACACGTGACCCTTAGGAGGTTCTTTGGTTTTGCTAATGATCAAACTCCTAGGCAAGAAGTCTAGAAATTCATTTGTAGTAAAAGGTTCCTTAATGGCATCGAAAAAATTGGGGTGAACACTTATTGATTTGAGGTCTTCATTTTCTTTACTGGAAGGTTAACCCTTATTTTTAGGAACATAAATAAACTTGGCAACTTTGGTAGGAGGAATATTTGAGGTATTTTTAACAGCAGAAAAAGCGGATCCTAAGTTGGTAATAATATTTTCGAGTTTATCAATTCTAGTGGAATCTTGGTCTATCTTCTCATTAACTATGGGGTCCTTATCCCTAAGATTTTTCAGAGTAACTCCTACCTTAGATCCATATTGGGTAATGTGGTTGTGGATCTTTTTATCCAAATTTTCAATTAAGTCTATAGTGGCAATTTTATTTTCAATAATATCAAGCCTTTGCATCACATGTTCCAGAGTTAAAATAGTTCCATTAACCAAAAGAGGTGGTGGGCCCAACAGATCTATCATGGCATCATACGAATCAAAAGTGTGGCTTCCCAAGAAATTCCCTCCAATAATGGTGTCAAGAACATATCTATTCCAAGGAGTGATGCCTAAGTAAAATTTGCGAAGAAGAACGGAAGTGGATTGCTTTTTGGTAGATCTATTTTGAGCATTGCAAATTCTATACCAAGCATCTTTTAGATTTTCTCCCTCCCTTTGTTTAAAATTGAGAACTTCATTATCAGGAGTATTAACAATGATAGGAGAACTAGCCATGACGGTGAAACAAACGATGTAACACACAGACACACAAGAGGCAAGCAAAAAGAAGCGAACGGAAGAGAGGCGAAGAAAAAGGCAAAGGTTTTCGAAAATAGTTTTGGAAGTAGGGGAGAGGAAAACGAGTGGCGAATGGCAAATAATGCGAGGGAGAAGAGTTTATGATGGGTAATTGGTATGTCTTGACTTGGCATAGATCTCCCCGACAACGAGATGCGATGTAAACAAAAGAGATGCAATATAATAAGGAAGAGACCCGGGGGCCATAGGTTTCACTAGTGGCTTCTCTCAACATAGCATGCATTAAGGTGGGTGAACAAATTACTGCCGAGCAATTGATAGAAAAGCGCATAGTTATGAAGATATAGGCAATGATCATGAATATAGGCATCACGTCCGTGTCAAGTAGACCGAAACTATTCTGCATCTACTACTATTACTCCACACATCGAACGCTATCCAGCATGCATCTAGAGTATTAAGTTCATAAGAACGAAGTAATGTCACTCGACTATTATCAACCTGACTGCAATCTTTTTCTGTCGGTAAGGATTGCACCAGAGCACCGAGTAACGCATTAAGCAAGATGACATGATGTAGAGGGATAAACTCGAGCAATATAATATAAACCCCATCTTTTTATCCTCGATGGCAACAATACAATACATGCCTTGTTGCCCCTGCTATCACTGGGAAAGGACACCGCTAGATTGAACCCAAAGCTATGCACTTCTCCCATTGTAAGAAAGATCAATCTAGTAGGCCAAACTAAACCGATAATTCGTAGAGACTTGCAAAGATATCAAATCGTGCACATAAGAATTCAGAGAAGAACCAAATAATATTCATAGATAATCAAGTTCACAAATCCACAATTCATCGGATCTCGGCAAACACACCGCAAAAGAGTAATACATCGAATAGATCTCCAAGAACATCGAGGAGAACTTTGTATTGAGAACCAAAGAGAGAGAAGAAGCCATCTAGCTAATAACTATGGACCCGAAGGTCTGTGGTAAACTACTCACGCTTCACCAGAGAGGCTATGGTGTTGATGTAGAAGTCCTCCGCGATCGATTCCCCCTCCGGCAGATTGCCGGAGAAGGCCCCAGGATGGCATCTCACGGGTACAAAAGGTTGCGGTGGTGGAAAAGTGGTTTCGTGGCTCTCCCTGATGGTTTTAGGGTACAAGATTATATATAGGCGAAAGAAATAGGTCGGTGGAGCTAGGTGGGGCCCACGAGGGCGGGGGCGCACTGTCCTGCCTCGTGGCTGCCTCGCGGAGTTCCAGACGTCAACTCCAAGTCTTCTGGATTGTGTTTGTTCCAAGAAAGATCACCGCGAAGGTTTCATTCCATTTGGTATTCCTTGTCTGCAAAACACTGAAATGGGCAAAAAAACAGAAACTGGCATTGGGCCCTCGGTTAATAGGTTAGTCCCAAAAATAATATAAAAGAGCATATTAAAGCCCATTAAACATCCAAAACAGATAATATAATATCATGGAACAATAAAAAATTATAGATACATTGGAGAGGTATTAGAGATCCATATGATGTAACTCTTTTTGCGGTGTGTTTGTTGGGATCGGATGAACTTTGAGTTTATGCTCAGATCTATCTTTTTATATCCATAAAAGTTATTTGAGTTTCTTTGATCTCTTTTATGCGTGATTGCTTATAGCCTCGTAATTCTTCTCTGATATTTGGGTTTTGTTTGGCCAACTTGATCTATTTATCTTGCAATGGGAAGAGGTGCTTTGTAGTGGGTTCGATCTTACGGTGATTGATCCCAGTGACAGAAGGGGAACCGATACGTATGTATCATTGCTACTAAGGATAAAACGATGGGGTCTATCTATACATAGATAGACCTTGTATACATCATGTCATCGTTCTTATTGCATTACTCCGTTTCCCCATGAACTTAATACACTAGATGCATGCTGGATAGCGGTCGCTGTGTGGAGTAATAGTAGTAGATGCAGGCAGGAGTCGGTCTACTAATCTTGGACATGATGCCTATGTAATGATCATTTCCTGGATATCGTCATGATTATTTGAAGTTCTATCAATTGCCCAACAGAAATTTGTTTACCCACCATTTGCTATTTTTCTCGAGAGAAGCCACTAGTGAAACCTACGGCCCCCGGGTCTCTTTCTCATATTATTTGCTTTGCGATCTATTTTATTTGCCTTTTATTTTCATATCTATTAAACTAAAAATACAAAAATACCTTGCTGCGTTTTATTCTTATTTATTTTATTTGGCGTTTGATCTATCAATCTACTACAATTTATCTCACGTCCGTTTGCCTATCTTGAGGCGCCGCTACCCGAAAGGGATTGACAACCCCTTTTACACGTCGGGTTGCGAGTAGTTGTTATTTGTGTGCAGGTGTTGTTTACATTGTGTTGCTTGGTTCTCCTACTGGTTCGATAACCTTGGTCTCATAATTGAGGGAAATACCTACCGCTGATGTGCTGCATCATCCCTTCCTCTTTGGGGAAATATCGAAGTAGCTTCGAGCATCATCAAAAGGAATTTCTGGCACCGTTGCCAGGGAGGATCTTCAACATATACCAGGTTCCTAATCAAAAATTCCATCTCCTCGTAATTTACATTATTTGCCATTTGCCTCTCATTTTCCTCTCCCCCACTTCACAAAAATTTATCGTTTTTATTCGCCCCTTTTTTTGTTCGCCGTTTTCTTGCCAGATTTATTTTTGTGTGCGTTCTTGTTTGCGTAGTGCTACCTCTTGGGCACTGCGTTGGTTTTCCCTTGAAGAGGAAATGGTGATGCAGTAAAGCAGCGTAAGTATTTCCCTCAGTTTTTGAGAACCAAGGTATCAATCCAGTAGGAGGCCACGCATGAGTCCCTCGCACCTACACAAACAAATAAATCCTCGCAACCAACGCATTAAGGGGTTGTCAATCCCTTCGCGGTCACTTACGAGAGTGAGATCTGATAGATGTGGTAAGATAATATTTTTGGTATTTTTATGATAAAGATGCAAAGTAAAGAAAGCAAAATAAAAACGGCGCCAGAAATAGATTGTTGTCGGGAGATTAAGTATGATGGAAAATAGACCCCGGGGCCATAGGTTTCACTAGTGGCTTCTCTCGAGAGCATAGGTATTACGGTGGGTGAACAAATTACTGTTGAGCAATTGACAGAATTGAGCATAGTTATGAGAATATCTAGGTATGATCATGTATATAGGCATCACGTCCGCGACAAGTAGACCGACTCCTGCCTGCATCTACTACTATTACTGCACACATCGACCGCTATCCAGCATGCATCTAGAGTATTAAGTTCAAAAGAACAGAGTAACGCTTTAAGTAAGATGACATGATGTAGAGGGATAAATTCATGCAATATGATATAAACCCCATCTTGTTATTCTCGATGGCAACAATAGAATACGTGCCTTGCTGCCCCTACTGTCATTGGGAAAGGACACCGCAAGATTGAACCCAAAGCTAAGCACTTCCCGCATTGCAAGAAAGATCAATCTAGTAGGCCAAACCAAACTGATAATTCGAAGAGACTTGCAAAGATAACCAATCATACATAAAAGAATTCAGAGAAGATTCAAGTATTGTTCATAGATAAACTTGATCATAAACCCACAATTCATCGGTCTCAACAAACACACCGCAAAAGAAGATTACTTCGAATAGATCTCCACAAGAGAGGGGAGAACATTGTATTGAGATCGAAAGAGAGAGAAGAAGCCATCTAGCTAATAACTATGGACCCGAAGGTCTGAGGTAAACTACTCACACATCATCGGAGAGGCTATGGTGTTGATGTAGAAGCCCTCCGTGATCGATGCCCCCTCCGGCGGAGCTCCGGGAAAGGCCCCAAGATGGGATCTCACGGGTACAGAAGGTTGCGGCGGTGGAATTGGGTTTTTGGCTCCGTATCTGGTAGTTTGGGGGTACGTAAGTATATATAGGAGGAAGAAGTACGTCGGTGGAGCAACGTGGGCTCCACAAGGGTGGAGGGCACGCCCAGGGGGGTAGGTGCGCCCCCTACCTCGTGCCTTCCTGGTTGATGTCTTGACGTAGGGTCCAAGTCCTCTGGATAACGTTCGTTCCAAAAATCACATTCCTGAAGGTTTCATTCCGTTTGCACTCCGTTTGATATTCTTTTTCTGCGAAACTCTGAAATAGGCAAAAAAACAGCAATTCTGGGCTGGGCCTCCGGTTAATAGGTTAGTCCCAAAAATAATATAATAGTGTATAATAAAGCCCAATAATGTCCAAAACAGAATATAATATAGCATGGAACAATAACAAATTATAGATACATTGGAGACGTATCAAGCATCCCCAAGCTTAATTCCTGCTCGTCCTCGAGTAGGTAAATGATAAAAACAGAATTTTTTATGCTACTTGGCATAATTTCAATGTAATTCTCTTAATTGTGGTATGAATATTCAGATCCACAAGATTCAAGATAAAAGTTTAATATTGACATAAAAATAATAATACTTCAAGCATACTAACTAAGCAATTATGTCTTCTCAAAATAACATGGCCAAAGAAAGTTATCCCTACAAAATCATATAGTCTGGCTATGCTCTATCTTCACCACACAAAGTATTTAAATCATGCACAACCCCGATGACAAGCCAAGCAATTGTTTCATACTTTTGATGTTCTCAAACTTTTTCAATCTTCACGCAATACATGAGCGTGAGCCATGGACATAGCACTATATGTGGAATAGAATGGTGGTTGTGGAGAAGACAAAAAAGGAGAAGATAGTGTCACATCAACTAGGCGTATCAACGGGCTATGGATATGCCCATTAATAGATATCAATGTGAGTGAGTAGGGATTGCCATGCAACGGATGCACTAGAGCTATAAGTGTATGAAAGCTCAACAAAAAAACTAAGTGGGTATGCATCCAACTCACTTGCTCACGAAGACCTAGGGCATTTTGAGGAAGCCCATCATTGGAATATACAAGCCAAGTTTTATAATGAAAATTTCCCACTAGTATATGAAAGTGATATCATAGGAGACTCTCTATCATGAAGATCATGGTGCTACTTTGAAGCACAAGTGTGGTAAAAGGATGGTAACATTGTCCCTTCTCTCTTTTTCTCTCATCATTTTTTGGGCCTTTTCTTCTTTTTTTAATGCCTTTCTCCTTTTTTTAGTCCGGAGTCTCATCCCGACTTGTGGGGGAATCATAGTCTCCATCATCCTTTCCTCACTTGGGACAATGCTCTAATAAAATGATGATCATCACACTTTTATTTTCTTACAACACAACAATTACAACTCAATACTTAGAACAAAATATGACTCTATGTGAATGCCTCCGGTGGTGTACCGGGATATGCAATGAACCAAGAGTGACATGTATGAATGAATTATGAATGGTGGCTTTGCCACAAATACGATGTCAACTACATGATCATGCGAAGCAATATGACAATGATGGAGCGTGTCATAGTAAACGAAACAGTGGGAAGTTGCATGGCAATATATCTCGGAATGGCTATGGAAATGCCATGATAGGTAGGTATGGTGGCTGTTTTGAGGAAGGTATATGGTGGGTGTATGATACCGGCGAAAAGTGCGCGATATTGGAGAGGCTAGCAATGGTGGAAGAAAAGTGCGTATAATCCATGGACTCAACATTAGTCATAAAGAACTCATATACTTATTGCAAAAATCTACAAGTTGTCAAAGCAAAGTATTACGCGCATGCTCCTACGGGGGTAGATTGGTAGGAAAAGACCATCGCTCGTCCCCGACCGCCACTCACAAGGAAGACAATCACTAAATAGATCATGCTCTGACTTCATCACATAACGGTTCACCATATGTGCATGCTACGGGAATCACAAACTTTAACACAAGTATTTATCAAATTCAAAACTACTCAACTAGCATGACTCTAATATCACCATCCCCATATCTCAAAACAATTATCAAGCATCAAACTTCTCATAGTATTCAACACACTCATAAGTTTTTTTTACTAATCTTGAATGCCTATCAAAATTAAAGAAAATTACCATGCTGTTTTGTAGGACTCTCAAAATAATCTAAGTGAAGCATGAGAGAACAATAGTTTCTATAAAACAAATCCACCACCGTGCTCAAAAAGATATAAGTGAAGCACTAGAGAAAAAACTATATAACTCAAAAGATATAAGTGAAGCACATAGAGTATTCTAACAATTTCCGAATCATGTGTGTCTCTCTCAAAAGGTGTGTACATCAAGGATGATTTTGGCAAACTAACAAACAAAGACTCAAATAATGCAAGACGCTCCAAGCAAAACACATATCATGTGGTGAATAAAAATATAGCTCCAAGTAAAGTTACCGATGGAAGTAGACGAAAGAGGGGATGCCTTCTGGGGCATCCCCAAGCTTTGGCTTTTAGGTGTCCTTAGATTATATTGGGGTGCCATGGGCATCCCCAAGCTTAGGCTCTTGCCACTCCTTGTTCCATAATCCATCAAATCTTTTACCCAAAACTTGAAAACTTCACAACACAAAACTCAGCAGAAAATCTCGTGAGCTCCGTTAGCGAAAGAAAACAAAACACCACTTCAAGGTACTGTAATGAACTCATTATTTATTTATATTGGTGTTAAACCTACTGTATTCCAACTTCTCTATGGTTTATAAACTATTTTACTAGCCATAGATTCATCAAAATAAGCAAACAACACACGAAAAAGAATCTGTCAAAAACAGAACAGTCTGTAGTAATCTGTAACTAACGCAAACTTCTGGAACTCCAAAACTTAAGCCAGAATAAGAAGACCTAGAAAAAAAATTTATTGATCAGCAGCAATTGGAATCAATATTTTATCACGTTCTGGTGATTTTTAACTATTATTTTCGTGAACAGAAAGTTTCCGGAATTTTCAGCAAGATCAAATAACTATCATCCAAGAAGATCTTATAGGTTAAACTTGGCACAAATACTAATTAAAACATAAAAACACATCTAACCAGAGGCTAGATCAAATATTTATTCCTTAACAGAAGCAAAAAGCAAACAAACTAAAAACAAAATTGGGTTGCCTCCCAACAAGCGCTATCATTTAACGCCCCTAGCTAGGCATAAAAGTAAGGATAGATCTAGGTATTGCCATCTTTGGTAGGCAATTCTTTAATGAGGCATCTATCACCCTTAGAAGTTTCTTTCTTTTTATTAATTATCAAACCTTTAGGCACAAAATCAAAAAATTCATTTGTAGCAATGGTTCCTTAATGATAGCAAAAAGATTGGGATGAATACTTATAGATTTGAGATCCGCAGTTTCCTTGCTAGAGGATTCACCCTTATTTTTAGGAACATACATAAGCTTGGCAATTTTAGTTGGAGGACTTGGAGTATTCTTTACGGAAGAAAAAGCGATTCCCAAGTTGGTAATGATACCCTCAAGTTTATCGATTCTAGTGGAATTTTGATTTATTCTTTCATTAACTATGGGTTCCTTCTCCTTAATATTTTTCAAAGTGACTCCTACTTTAGATCCATATTGGGTAATTTGGGTGTGGATCTTTTTATCCAAATTTTCAATTAACTCTATGGTAGCAACTTTATTTTCAATAATTTCAAGTCTCTGCATTACATGCTTCAAAGTTAAGATAGTTCCATTAACCAAAAGAGGTGGTGAGCCAAACAAATCTATCATAGCATTATAAGAATCAAAAGTATGGCTACCCAAGAAATTCCCTCCGGTAATGGTATCCAGGATATATCTGTACCAAGGAGTAGCGCCTACAAAAAAATTGCGGAGAAGAACGGAAGTAGATTGCTTCCTGGTAGATCTATTTTGAGCATTGCAAATTCTATACCAAGCATCTTTTAGATTTTCTCCCTCCCTTTGCTTAAAAGTAAGAACTTCATTTTCAGGAGACAACAGAGAAGATAGGGAACTAGCCATAACGACAAGCAAGCGAAAAAAGAGGCGAACGGAAAAGAGAGGGTGAATAAAACGGCAAGGGTGAAGTGGGGGAGAGGAAAACGAGAGGCAAATGGCAAATAATGTAATGCGGGAGATAAAGGTTTGTGATGGGTACTTGGTATGTTGACTTTTGCGTAGACTCCCCGGCAACGGCGCCAGAAATCCTTCTTGCTACCTCTTGAGCACTGTGTTGGTTTTCCCTTGAAGAGGAAAGGGTGATGTTGTAAAGCAGCGTAAGTATTTCCCTCAGTTTTTGAGAACCAAGGTATCAATCCAGTAGGAGGCCACGCACGAGTCCCTCGCACCTACACAAACAAATAAATCCTCGCAACCAACGCATTAAGGGGTTGTCAATCCCTTCGCGGTCACTTACAAGAGTGAGATCTGATAGATATGATAAGATAATATTTTTGGTATTTTTATGATAAAGATGCAAAGTAAAGAAAGCAAAATAAAAACGGCGCCAGAAATAGCTTGTTGTCGGGAGATTAAGTATGATGGAAATAGACCCGGGGGCCATAGGTTTCACTAGTGGCTTCTCTCGAGAGCATAAGTATTACGGTGGGTGAACAAATTACTGTTGAGCAATTGACAGAATTGAGCATAGTTATGAGAATATCTAGGTATGATCATGTATATAGGCATCACGTCCGCGACAAGTAGACCGACTCCTGCTTGCATCTACTACTATTACTCCACACATCGACCGCTATCCAGCATGCATCTAGAGTACTAAGTTCAAAAGAACAGAGTAACGCTTTAAGTAAGATGACATGATGTAGAGGGATAAATTCATGCAATATGATATAAACCCCATCTTGTTATCCTTGATGGCAACAATACAATACGTGCCTTGCTGCCCCCCTACTGTCACTGGGAAAGGACACCACAAGATTGAACCCAAAGCTAAGCACTTCTCCCATTGCAAGAAAGATCAATCTAGTAGGCCAAACCAAACTGATACTTCGAAGAGACTTGCAAAGATAACCAATCATACATAAAAGAATTCAGAGAAGATTCAAATATTGTTCAGAGATAAACTTGATCATAAACCCACAATTCATCGGTCTCAACAAACACACCGCAAAAGAAGTTTACATCGAATAGATCTCCACAAGAGAGGGTGAGAACATTGTATTGAGATCCAAAGAGAGAGAAGAAGCCATCTAGCTAATAACTATGGACCCGAAGGTCTGAGGTAAACTACTCACACATCATCGGAGAGGCTATGGTGTTGATGTAGAAGCCCTCCGTGATCGATGCCCCCTCCGGCGGAGCTCCGGAAAAGGCCCCAAGATGGGATCTCACGGGTACAGAAGGTTGCAGCAGTGGAATTAGGTTTTTGGCTCCGTATCTGGTAGTTTGGGGGTACGTAGGTATATATAGGAGGAAGAAGTACGTCGGTGGAGCAATGTGGGCCCCACGAGGGTGGAGGGTTCGCCCATGGTGGGTAGGCGCACCCCCCTACCTCGTGCCTTCCTGGTTGATGTCTTGACGTAGGGTCCAAGTCCTCTGGATAACGTTCGTTCCAAAAATCACGTTCCTGAAGGTTTCATTCCGTTTGGACTCCGTTTGATATTCTTTTTCTGCGAAACTCTGAAATAGGCAAAAAAATAGCAATTCTGGGCTGGGCCTCCGGTTAATAGGTTAGTCCCAAAAATAATATAAAAGTGTATAATAAAGCCCAATAATGTACAAAATAGAATATAATATAGCATGGAACAATAAAAAATTATAGATACGTTGGAGACGTATCACGTAGTCATGATGCCTCAAGGAAAATATTATGATGTTCCTGTTGGGAACGTAGTAATTTCAAAATTTTCCTACACACACACAGGATCATGGTGATGCATAGCAACGAGAGGGGAGAGTGTGTCCACGTACCCTGGTAGACCGAAAGTGGAAGCGTTAGCACAACGCGGTTGATGTAGTCGTACGTCTTCACGATCCGACCGATCCAAGTACCGAACGCACGGCACCTCCGAGTTCAGCACACGTTCAACTCGATGACGTCCCACGAACTCCGATCCAGCAGAGCTTCGAGGGAGAGTTCCTTCAACACGACAGCGTGATGACAGTGATGATGATGCTACCGACGCAGGGCTTCGCCTAAGCACCGCTACGATATGATCGAGGTAGATTATGGTCGAGGGGGGCACCGCGCACGGCTAAAAGATCAATGATCAATTGTTGTGTCTAGAGGTGCCCCCTGCCCCTGTATATAAAGGAGGGAGGGAGAGGCCGGCCCTAGAGGGGGCGCGCCAAGTGTGGGGAGTCCTACTAGGACTCCCAAGTCCTAGTAGGATTCCCCTTTTCTTTCCGGAGTAGGAGAGAAGGAAAGAGGGGGAGAGGGAGAAGGAAAAGGGGGCCGCACCCCTTGTCCAATTCGGACCAGAGTGGGGGCGCGCGCCTCCTTCCTTTTGGCCTCTCTCCTCTATTCCCGTATGGCCCAATAAGGCCCAATACTTCTCCCGGTGAATTCCCGTAACTCCCCGGTACTCCGAAAATACCCGAATCACTCGGAACCTTTCCGATGTCCGAATATAGTCGTCCAATATATCGATCTTTACGTCTCAACCATTTCGAGACTCCTCGTCATGTCCCCGATCTCATCTGGGACTCCGAACTACCTTCGGTACATCAAAATACATAAACTCATAATACAAATCGTCAAAGAACTTTAAGCGTGCGGACGCTACGGGTTCGAGAACTATGTAGACATGACCGATACACGTCTCCGGTCAATAACCAATAGCGGAACCTGGATGCTCATATTGGCTCCCACATATGCTACGAAGATCTTTATCGGTCAAACCGCATAACAACATACGTTGTTCCCTTTGTCATCGGAATGTTACTTGCCCGAGATTCGATCGTCGGTATCTTAATACCTAGTTTAATCTCGTTACCGGCAAGTCTCTTTACTCGTTCCGTAATGCATCATCCCGCAACTAACTCATTAGTCACATTGCTTGCAAGGCTTATAGTGATGTGCATTACCGAGAGGGCCCAGAGATACCTCTCCGACAATCGGAGTGACAAATCCTAATCTCGAAATACGCCAACTCAACAAGTACCTTCGGAGACACCTGTAGAGCACCTTTATAATCACCCAGTTACGTTGTGACGTTTGGTAGCACACAAAGTGTTCCTCCGGTAAACGGGAGTTGCATACTCTCATAGTCATAGGAACATGTATAAGTCATGAAGAAAGCAATAGCAACATACTAAACGATCAAGTGCTAAGCTAACGAAATGGGTCAAGTCAATCACATCATTCTCCTAATGATGTGATCCCGTTAATCAAATGACAACTCATGTCTATGGCTAGGAAACTCAACCATCTTTGATCAACGAGCTAGTCAAGTAGAGGCATACTAGTGACACTATGTTTGTCTATGTATTCACACATGTATCAAGTTTCCGGTTAATACAATTCTAGCATGAATAATAAACATTTATCATGAAATAAGGAAATAAATAATAACTTTATTATTGCCTCTAGGGCATATTTCCTTCAGTTCCTTACCCCAATATTTTGCTTGAAATTGAGAAAAGTACTAAGGAATATATGACTACACAATTTGAGCATAATAAGTATTTTACCGAAGAACTTAAGGAGCACTCCGTTGTGCTAGATGCTATAACAAAACAACTTGATGATTTTGCTGAAAGTTTGCTGGGAAAATATCCGATGCACAAGCTACTCTAGTTGGATGATAGTTGTTTGATCCTGTTGCAAAACAGAAACTTTTGCGCTCACGAAAACAATTCTTATTTTTTACAAGAGAATGATAAAATGCCAATTTGTTTTGCAGAAGATTTTGCTCAGGTTGTCCTAATTTTTCAGAATTGTTTGAGTTTCAGAAGTATTCGAAATAGTCAGATTGCTACAGACTGTTCTGTTTTTGACAGATTCTGTTTTCTTTGCGTTGTGTGCTTGTTTTGATGGCTCTATGGTTTTCTTTGATGAGTTTTTGCCATAGAAAAGTTGGAATACAATAGATATAGTGCAAGAACAAAATATGAATTGGTTTGCTACAGTACTTATAGTAGTGATTTGCTTTCTTTTACTAATGGATCTCACGAAGGTTTTGTTGAGTTTTATGTGATTGAAGCTTTCAAGTTTTGGGTTATCTTACGATGGATGAAGGAATAAGGAGTAAGAAGAGCCTAAGCTTGGGGATGCCCCGGCATCCCAAGCTATTATCCAAAAGAGAGCAAGCAACTAAGCTTGGGGATGCCTCGAGTGGCATCCCCTCTTTCTTCTAGCGACCATCGGTATTTTACTCGAAGCTATATTTTTATTCGTCACATACTATGTGTTTTGCTTGGAGCCTCTTGTATGATATGAGTCTTTGCTTGTTTTATTTTGTGTTTTAAGTTTTGATTCCTTGCTAGACACACCTATTTGAGAGAGCCAAAATTATGTCATGACTTGTTAGAATTGCTCTCTATGCTTCACTTAAATTTTTATGAGCTATAGACTTGCTCTAGTGCTTCACTTACATATTTTTGAGCACGGTGTGCTTTAGTATTTTTGAAGAAATGCTCTCTTGCTTCACTTAGATTTATTTGAGAGTTAGTAAAATTTTCAAGAAATTCCCTCTTGCATCACTTAAATTAATTTGAGAGAAAGAAATATTATGCTCATGATCTTCACTTATATTTTTTTGAGCTTATCAAAAGCAACACATGAAAATTAGTTCCAAAGTGATAGTTATCCAAGAAGGATATAATAAAAACTTTCATGAAGATCGTTGGACAAAATAAACTTGATTCTTAGTAATAGTTTTGAGATATGTGAGTCATGTTGATGAGTAATTATGCTTTAGTAAGAATATTGGTGTTAAGGTTTGTGATTCCCTATGCAAGCACGAAAGTCAATAATTATGCAATAAAATTATATCCTACTTGTGGTGCATTATTCGGTGTTAATTATGCTTAATGCTTGCTTATGAGATTATTCGTTTCTTGGTTGGTCGCTTCTCAATCTTTTGCTAGCCTTCATTTTGCACTAAGTATGATCACTACTTTTGCATCCAAAAACCTTTAAACCAGTTTTGCCACATGAGTCCACTATATCTACCTATATGCAGTATTATTTTGCCGTTCTAAGCAAATTTGAATGTGCCATCTCTAATTTTCAACATAAACTTCTCTTTTGTGTTTCTGTACCGCTCGCGGAGCGGTGAGGGGTGGATAATAATTTCCATGATAGATGTGTTATTCTCATGATGAGTGTTTATTCACTTGTCATTGCACGAGAGTAAGGCAAACGTATTAGGGATGCCCAGTCCCGAAATGAAAAATGAATTTACTTTATGTTATCAAATAATAAATTCCTTGGAAAAGTGTTGGTATGGAAGGCAACCGTGGATACAGCTAGCCATGGAAAGTGAAAGTATGGTTGAAAAAGAATAAAATTTATTTTCTGTTTGGGAACCGCCTATGATATATCTAGCTTGGAAAGTGTTGGGAACTCTAAGTCGTTTTCGTTGGTGGGAAGGATACACCTCCCAAAAAAATTTATCTCTAAGTTTTTTGCTTTGAGCTCTGGCACCTCTACTAATCCCTACTTCCCTCCGCGAAGGGCATTTCTTTTACTTTATGCATTTTTTATTTTTGAATTTGAGTCTCCATCTTCTCTTATAAAAGCACCAACTAGAAGGCAATATGATCGTACTTGAGCATTGGGTGTTGCTAATATGCGTGTGTTTCATGAATGGATCAATGATTGAGCGTGATAGGCTAGGGATAGCTTAATTTACCGTTGATATTTTGAAAGACATGGTTGCTTGTTGATGTGCTTGAGTATTTAAGTTATGATGTCAAAACTCAGTACAAAAAATACACTTTCGTGATGATACGTGTTTGTCACAGTAGGTCACGTTTTCTGTCATGCATGTACATCCATGACGATTTTATGACAGAATCAAGATAGTCATACTTGTGCTGTCGTAGAAGTGTTCCATGACATTACCAAAATTATCATCACAGAAGTGTCCACTTCCATGACGATAAACCATGCATCATGCAAGTGCTTTTGTTGAGGGTGACCGACACGTGGCATCCACCGTAACGGGTCACCATTAAGCTATCAGGTTCCGGTTTGGATCCGATAACCCGTTAACAGCCCTGACCAATGGGGATTTTCCATGTGTAAAATTCTCATTTGCCGGATAATGCACGTGTCAGCTAATCGTTGGGACAGATGTCATTCCTACAATAGACGGAAGACGCCTATGATATGTTGACACGTGGCACAGCCCAATAGTGGCCCATTTTAGGTAAAAGGCCGGCCCAGCTAAAGGCCCACCATTTTTAGACACTCGTGGGCTGGCCCGTTAACAGCCTGCCATGCTTTGGGTGAAATTGAGGCCCATACCAGATCAGGCCCATTCACAGCCTGCCATGTTTTGGGCCAAATTACGCCCCATATCGGATCAGGCCCATTACCAGGCCACTATTCTTTTGGGCCCATTCTAAGACAGGTTTGTTTTTCAGCCCGTTAAATGCCCGTTAACCAGTTCGGCCCGATAATAATTTCGGCCTATTAGTGGCTCGTGGTGCATCTGGGACGTTGTCGGCCCGGTCTAACTTTAGGCCATTTAACGGCCCATGCAAAAACTGGGCTATTACTTGTCTGAAGTAACTTTAAGCCTCTTAACAGCCCGTAGTCTACGTGGGTATTCAGCCCAACTAGCCTATCAGCCTGTTAATGGCCCATGTAACAGTTGGGCCTAATTACAGCCCGCGTTGAATCCGTCCTGCTTACAACCCATCTGATAATTACCCGTGACACTATCGGTGTACAAAAATAGGGGCACGCTTTTGTACCCCTTTACCTGTGGACGACCGCGCCCTGCGCCTCTGTCAGGGCATTGTTGAGCGTGTCCTTCTCCTGGGACAACTTCAGGGCCTGCTCCTTCAGCCCGTCGCGCTCCGCCTCCAGCTCCTCCACCTTGCCGGCGTAGACCTAGGCTTGGGCATTGAGTGCCTCTTCGTGCCTCTGCTCCAGCTCACTGGTCCGCTGCAAGACAAGCTTCTCCACCTCTGCAGCCTTGCCGCGAAGCATGGCGGCAAGCTTCTCCTCGTGTGCGGCGAGGTCCTCCTCCTGGGAGTGCAGCGTGGCCTCGTGCTGAGTGCGGGCGGCTTCGGCGGCCGCGGCCAAGTTCTTCACTGTCTCTTGAGCCTTCTCGACGTCGGCGAGCTTCATGGTGAGCTCGACGTCGCGCTTGGCCAGCTCGCCCTGAGCAGCCTTGAGCTCCTTGTGGGCCTCGCGGAACCAGTCCTGCATCTCGGCAACGCGCTTCTGGAGGTCCGCCTTTGCCTTCTCCACCACCGTCGTTCTGGACTTAACCTTGTCCAGGCGGGCGCGGTGGAGCGTCTGGAGCTTCCGGAAGTTGGCGCCCATGGCGTGGAGGAGCTGCTCTTCCTGCGAACCGTCACCGCCAACGATCGGCTCGCTGACAACCTCAAGCGCGGCAGCGGCAAGCACTTCATCGTCGAACACCTCTCCCTCAACGGGTGTCCTGGTGCTCGACGCGCCTGGAAGGTGGACGAACAAGTCGTCGCTCACCCTCAGGTACTTGCCGGAGCCGGAAGCAGCAGAAGAGGAAGGCTGGTCCTCAGCCACCACCTCCCCTCCTCCTCGGTAGCGGCCCCGCTGGCGTCCCCGGCAGGCCCCTTGCCGACTTCCTCAACGGCAGCCTTGCCGGCCTCCCCGGTAGGCCCCTCAGCGACATCCTCGGCGGCGTCCTTGGCGGCCTCCTCGGCGGCGATCTTCTCGGCGTCCGCCTCGGCGGCCTTGGCAACATCCTCGATGACGGCGCCCACGTCTTGTGGGTTCACCGAGGAGGAATCTGGATGCCGAAGAAGGGGGTGAGGCAAGGCCAGGACCAAGAGCCGGAAGGGAAAAGAAGCAAGGATGAACGGCGAATGACTTACCTGTGCCAGTACCCGGCTGGGGAACAGAAGTCCCCTCCCCGCCAACATTTGGCATCGAGGCAAAGCCGCCGGCGCCCGAGTTCTCCTCCTCCTCCTCCATGTGCGTGGGCTCGGTGCTTGGCGCCCTTGCCGGGGACGCCCCTCGGGGCGGCGTGGTCGATGGGGGCGGCGTGTTGGGAGTAGCCCTCTGTGCCTCCTCCTGCTGCTGCTCTCCTCCTGCGTACCTGGCAAGGTCAGCACGAAAGTATCGTGCCCCTGACACATGTCGACGGGGGAAGGGTGATGAACTTATGCTGGGGGCTATGCCGGGGGCTGCTGTCCGGACTGCTCAACACCACCAGTGGCGCCCCTGAATTACCAACTGGGGGCTGGCCACCCGCCGAGACCGTGGCCCTCTTCACTCTCTGGGCCAGCGTCTCGATGTCCCTACAAAGATAAAGACAAGTCAAGACGAGCAACACAGATTGAGGAGGCAGAGATAACAAAAAGGAACCAGATACTTACTCGTCGTCCGCCTCCTCCTCTGTTGTTTTCCTCTTCGTCCTCGGGCTGAGGGATCCATAATCAAAAGTGACCTCCATACCAACATCCGCCGGAGGAGGAGAAGGAGGTGGTGTCTAGACACACGTGGACGAAGAAGGGGCGGCTGTCTTCTTCTTCACCGCGACCTTCGCCGGCTTCTTTGCCGCCGCGGCCCTCGTGTGGCGCCCGGACCCCTCCAAGGTCAGCTGTGGCCGCGCAGCCCTGCCGGGCCGGACCGGCTCGCTGGAACCGACCCGCCGCAGGACTCGCCCTCTTCCCACAGCTGGCGTCGGGCCTGCGGGCTCGACCTCCTCCTCCGACGACTCGCCGATCACGTCTTCAACCAGAGGAGCCTCAGTGTCGGTGCTGCTGGCTCCCTCGGTGGCCGCCGCCCACCGGGCGAGCTCCTCCTCCTCCACGGCCGTCGCGGCCTTGTCCTCCACACCGCCGGCACTGCCGGTCTCCTTGGCAACCTGTGCCTCCCTTGCCCTGGTGGTGATGTAGTCCAGCTCCGCCGGGGTGGTGTCCTAGACAAGCAGCCGCTCAGCGTCGGCGTTGACATACCCCTCATGCAGGGTGTCAAAGAACTGCTGCACTTCGGCGTCCTCCAGCTCCTTCCAACTTCGGCGTGTTGGGAGTAGCCCTCTGCGGCTCCTCCTGCTGCAGCTGTCCTCCTGCATACCTGGCAAGGTCAGCACCAAAGTGTCGTGCCCCTGGCACATGTCGACAGGGGAAGAGTGATGAACTTACGCTGGGGGATATGCCGGAGGCTGCTATCCGGGCTGCTCAACACCACCAGTGGCGCCCTCGAAGTACCAGCCGGGGGCTGGCCACCCGCCGAGACCTTGGCCCTCTTCACTCTCTGGGCCAGCATCTCCACGTCCCTGCAAAGACGAAGATAAGTCAAGACGAGCGACACAGATTGAGGAGGAAGATATAATGAAAAGGAACCAGATACTTACTCGTCGTCCGCCTCCTCCTCTGCTGTCTTGCTCTTCCTCCTCGGGCTGAGGGATCCATAATCAAAAGTGACCTCCGTGTCAACATCCACCGGAGGAAGGGAAGGAGGTGGTGTCTGGACGCGCTTGGACGAAGAAGGGGCGGCTGTCTTCTTCTTCACCGCGGCCTTCGCCGGCTTCTTCGCCGCTGCGGCCCTCGTGTGGCGCCCGGACCCCTCCAAGGTTAGCTGCGGCCGCGCAGCCCTGCCGGGCCGGACCGGCTCGCCGGAACTAGCCTGTCGCAGGACTCGCCCTCTCCCAATAGCCGGCGTCGGGCCTGCAGCCTGGGCCACTGGGCGAGCTCCTCCTCCTCCGCGGCCATTGCGGCCTTGTCCTCCACACCGCCAGCACTGCCGGCCTCCTTGGCAAGCTGTTGCTCCCTCGCCCTGGTGGCGATGTAGTCCAGTTCCGCCTGGGTGGTGTCCTGGACGAGCAGCCGCTCGGCGTCGGCGTTGACGTACCCCTCATGCAGAGTATCGAAGAACTACTGCACCTTGGCGTCCTCCGGCTCCTTCCAGCTCGGGTCAGGGCCATGCGCGTTGCAGTCCGGCATCATGGCAATGATCTCAGACCAACGCGAGTTGTTGCACAACGGGACCACCCCCGCCGACAGCTTGAATAGAGGCCCCTTGAGGACCTTGCCGGCCTTCGCGGCGGCCCTTGCGACCTTGCCGATCTGCTCGACCTCGTCGTCGCGGCCCACGTCGAGCTGGAAGATCCGCTGGCAGAAATGGGCGTGTTCCATCACTGTGAAGTTGTGGTCGAGGCCAGGGCGGAGCCGCATGATGTCGGGGGGGTTCGTGAAGAGCCAGGCTGGCCTCCCCTTGTTATGCAGAGGAGTGATCCGGCGACGGATGAAGTCCGCCCCGATCATCTCTAGGGTGAGCCCGTCCTAGGTAAGCCGGAGAATCCTGGTGGTGGCAACCGTGAGCTTTCCATCGTTGGCGTCGACGTCGCTCCTATCGCTTCCGCGAACCGGCGGCGCCCGGCGAACTCTGCAAAATGCCGGAGGGTCCTTCTCTTCGATCCAGCACCACCGGCCCCGCCATTCTTCCCACCTCTCCTTCATGGCGCCGTCCAGGTACGCTCCCTTGGATTTGGGGATCCAGGCGATGCACCCCGAGATGGCACCTCCCGTCTGGATCTGAGGGAAGAAGTAATGGCGGAAGAGCGCCGTGTTGGGGTGCACCCCGGCAAAGCCTTCGCAGAGGTGCGCGAAAAGGGCCATACACGCCACCGCATTCGGAGTAAAATCCAGGAGGCGGAAGCCGAAGGTGTGCATGATGTCGCTGAAGAAATCGGAGAAGGGAGGACAGAGCCCACAAGAAAAATAATCAACAAAGAAGGGGTACCGATTTGGGGCAGCCTCGGTGCAGTCGGCGGGGTTGACACACGTGGCCGGAGGCCCCGAATTCTCCCCCTCCCCCGTCTTCACTCCCCACAAGGGCCTGAAGGAGTCCCGAAGCTCGAACACGTCGACTGTCGAGGGGAAGAAGGCGGACTGCGTTCGTTGCACCGCCAGCGCACTTTCCGGCGGCTCCGCGGCTCCGGCATCCTTAGCCACTCCCTTGCCCTTGGTGGATTTTGGCGCCATGACGGCTGGGGGAGGAGGGCAGGACCGAGGGCGGCGGGGGCACAACAGCAGCAAGTAGGAACGAAGTTTGAAGAAGAAGAGGGAGGCAGGCGGAGGTCTCCGAGATTGGGGTTGCGTGGAGGGTAAAAGGAACAGTGCGCCCGCGGTTATCCCTTTTTATGGAGAAGCCGCGGGGCGCGGCTGCCCATTTACTGCGATGTGACACATGCATGTGGAAACCGCCCCACGCATGCCGCCCACATCACGCACGCCCCTCCACGCCGCGCCGCGTGTGCGGGTCGTGGGAAGCGGAGCGCGCGAAGAGTCTTACCACGGTAAAAACCGCCCCACCTGCCCGCGCACCGTTTTGGGCCTGGCCCAACAACGTGTCACGCTTATGTGTGGCCCAGGCCCGGCGGCTCCTGTCGGTGTACAAAAATAGGGGCACGCTTTTGTACCCCTTTACCTATGCACGGGCAGTCGGAGCCACGCCCACGACCACACCAAGCAGAACAGGGGAGGTGAGCCAAGGTAAGACTGAAGCCCAAGACAATCAAAGCAACGCCAAGGCCAAGACCATAAAGAGCAGAGGGACGAAGTAGGTTCGCCCGGCAAGACCCTTGCCGGGCGGCCTCAGCGGCCCCGGCAAGACCCTTGCCGGGACAGCTTGCCCCACACCAACAGAGCGAGCCGCCCTTGAGCCCACGCCCCCCAGCGCCATCATCAACGTGGGGCCAGGGCTCGGGAAGGCACCTCTGTGGTGGCATGCAGATCTTTGTGAAGACATATTCGAGATCAGATGAGGATCAGAAGACGACGATTCTCGGCAAGATCCCTGCCGAGGAAGGCCACCAGACCCACGTCAAGGTCCTTGCCGGGGGACGACAGTGCGCCACGGCAAGACCCTTGCAGGGCCACCCGGCAAGACTCTCGCCAAGGACGCCAGCGGGGCTACTGCCAAACCCGCGCCGGACATGCTTCCACCACCGTTCACATGCAGCTGCCAGCCCAACCAGCTGGGCAGGCACCTGCGTGGCAACATGCAGCTCCTTGGCTAACTCATCGAGCGCCTGCGTGGCGGCATGCAGATCTTCGTGAAGGCTCCGCCACCGCGCCACCTCAGCTGCCTGGCTGCCTAAATGGCACCACGCACCTCACTGGCCAGGGCGCGTGTCAAGGCGAGGAGGAGCGGCGACGGGCGGGACGGGCCTCGCCCCCATCCCCAATAAAATAGAAAACTGAAATAGAAAAAAGGAGAGAGAGAGAGGGCACTGACCTGGCAGCCCACTTACCTGGCCAGTTGGCGGCCCGGTAAGACAGCCCGGCCCACTAGGGGCAGGGGCATCTTCCTCCCCGCGCCAGTGGAACACCGCGCGCGTGGTCGCCGCGCGCCGGCACGCGCCCGAGCCACCTCCTGCTTCCGCCGACGCTGGAGGCTGGCTGGAGACGACATGCAACCTCCCCGACTGCCTCGCACTCTCCCCGTGCTCCTCTCCACCGAGCGCAGCCATCGCCGCCACTCGTTGCTACCGCGGCCACCGTCTCCGCCTCGTCCCTCTGACGTGCCCACGAGCTCCGCGACGTCGTCCTCGTCATCTCCACCGAGCCAAGCGATCCGGGGCGCGCCGTAGCGTCGCCATCACCACCATCTTCCACCTCGGGAGCCGATCACCGCCGCCGTCGATTCGTCGCCGTCCGGGCCTTCCCGAGCCCGCTGAGACCGTCACCGACCTCACTATGAGCCCCGCCGTCGTTTCCCCTCTTCTTCCCAGGTCGCCCGCCCCGCTAACTAGCTCCACCGTCGAACCCGAGGATCCATCGCCGCCGAGGCACCAGCAGCCGTAACTCATGTCCGAGCACTTCGGCGTGCTCAGCAGCTTCCCAGCAACCCCACGCAGCCACCAGCTCCTCCCCCCGTGCACCGTAGCACCAAACCCGACCTCGCCCGAACTCCGGCCGCCGCCATTTTGGCCGCTGCCGTTGACTCCATCCACCCCCGCTCGAACCACGGCCATCCGCGGATGCGTCTCGCTCCCCTCTTTCAAATGCGCCCTTCCGCGTGTTGAACGGTGGCCCGAAGAGCACCGCCGCGGTCTATAGTTGCCGGTGCTTAAACGGCGGCAGCTGACGTGGCACCATTAGCTTAGGTGCTAATCATGTTTAGTTTGTGCCCTGTGTCGATGACATGTGGGTCCGTGATCCTAATTAGGTTAGTCTAATTTCCTATTTAGATTAGTGCTAATCCTGCGGACCCCACGTGTCAGCTTTGACCGGTCCCACCTGTCATCCACCCAAACCAGCCCTGAGACACTGACGTGTGGGTCCCTGCTGTCAGGCTTGACCTGGGCTGGTGTTGTTAACCTGCTGCCGTCATGCTGACGTGGTTAACATTTCCTGGATTGAAAATAATCCAGGAAATTCCAGAAAATAGTTAAAACTTCTAAAAATCATAGAAAATAATCAATAACTCAGATTGAAAAGGTTTATATATGAAAAATTATCAGAAAATCCAATCTATCCAGTGGTACTATTTTCATGCATGTTTGAACAACCTAAGGTTGCTGTATATGACAATTTGCATAACTGGCATTTACATAATCACATATGGAGTTTGAATTTGAACCTTTGGTTCAAACCATCTTCATTTAATCTCTAGTTGCATTGGCTCAATCAACGTCATATTGCCATGTCATGATCTTGCATCATATTGTCGCATTGCATTGATTGTGTTTCCTCTCTGTTGCCGGTATTTGTTCCCCCTAAGTAGACGTGGTTCCGACGATGTGATCGATGACACTAATGAAGACACTATGCTATCCTCAGAAGTGCCAAGCAAGCAAAACCCCCTTGATCACTCAGATACAATCCCACTCTCTCGCTCCTGCTCTCTTTTGCTGCATTAGGACAACAACGATTCAACTGTTACATGTTGCGGTCGTTGAACCCCTTTCCTCTGCATGACCTGTCATTGCCACAGTAAATAGATGAAACCCACTAGCATGAGTAGGAGTTGTTTGAGCCCTGATGTGCCTACTCATTCATGCTTGTTTGTCATGCCTGCTACTGCTTAGAGTTGAGTCAGGTCTGATTCATCGGGGATGAATTGGAGGTGTGTGAACATGTCCTACTGTTGAGAGCTAAGTGTGTGAACATGATTTGGTAAAGGTATCGATGAGAGGCCATGTAGGAGTACATGGTGGGTTGTTTCATTGGAACCGTCCTTAGGAACTGAGATCTGTATGTGTGATTTAAGATCAGCCACTACCACGTGTTGGGCCCGAAACCAATGGACCCTCTCGACTTATTAACCCCCATGTCCTCTGTCCAGGAGTTGCAAGTAGTTTCTGGTGTTTGTAGTATGCTGGAGGCCATGCGCAGCGCTTACCCTAGGGGTGGGCTGTGATGCGGTAGGCACGTGGCACGATGTACTGGGACGCCCGTTTGGTGCCTCAGGAACCTTGCACACATTGTTCGGGGCCGTAGTGGAAACCTCGGACGGACTCCCTGCGGATGGAACCTGAATAGGCGATAAACCTGGACTAGGGACTTGTATGGTTAGTCAGGTCATGGCCGACACCCTCGCCGGGCTTCCGCTTGAAGGTTGCCGAGTACATGTCGTGTAAACGACGATAAGTGGTGAGAGCGTGTGTGAAGAAGTACACCCATGCAGGGTAACATAACTATTCGAATAGCCGCGTCCGCGGTAAAGGACTACTTGGTTGCTTATGCAGTTCATAGACAAGTGAAAGTGGATACTCTAAACTGCGCAAGATAAGCGTGAGTGCTATGGATGGCGTTCTCGTAGGGAGACGAGAGCGGATCCATAGTGGAGTACTGATATGGTGAATATGTGGACTCATGTGCGCCACCTCAAAAGAGTTACTTGCAATCGTACTTCAGGATAGTCACTGAGACAAAGCCGGCTTGCTGCAGTTAAACTCCACCACCCCTTTGTTGATACTGATGCATATGTAGCTAGTTCTGATGTAAGTCTTGCTGGGTACATTTGTACTCACGTTTGCTTAATTTATGTTTTTGCAGAGAGACTTCAGTCTCGCTAGTAGTTCCGCGTGGACTTCGACGTTTAGCTTATTACCTCAACTATGATCTTGTACCCTTGGCAGCGCCCTTGGCGGCCTCCTCGACGGCGATCTTCTCGGCGTCCGCCTCGGCGGCCTTGGCGACGTCCTCGATGACGGCGTCCACGTCCTCTGGGTTCACCGAGGAGGAATCTGGACGCCAAAGAAGGGGGTGAGGCAAGTCCAAGACCAAGGGTCAGCAAGAAAGAAAAAGGAACAAGGGCAAACGACGAACAACTTACTAGTGCCAGGCTGGGAAACAGAAGTCCCCTCCCCGCCAACATTTGGCGTCGAGGCAAAGCCGCCGGCGCCCAAGTTCTTCTCCTCCTCCTCCATGTGCGTGGGCTCGGGGCTTGGCGCCCTTGCCGGGGACGCCCCTCAGGGCGGCGTGGTCGATGGGGGCGGCGTGTTGGGAGTAGCCCTCTGCGGCTCCTCCTGCTGCAGCTGTCCTCCTGCATACCTGGCAAGGTCAGCACCAAAGTGTCGTGCCCCTGGCACATGTCGACAAGGGAAGAGTGATGAACTTACGCTGGGGGATATGCCGGAGGCTGCTATCCGGGCTGCTCAACACCACCAGTGGCGCCCTCGAAGTACCAGCCGGGGGCTGGCCACCCGCCGAGACCTTGGCCCTCTTCACTCTCTGGGCCAGCGTCTCCACGTCCCTGCAAAGACGAAGATAAGTCAAGACGAGCGACACAGATTGAGGAGGAAGATATAATGAAAAGGAACCAGATACTTACTCGTCGTCCGCCTCCTCCTCTGCTGTCTTGCTCTTCCTCCTCGGGCTGAGGGATCCATAATCAAAAGTGACCTCCGTGTCAACATCCACCGGAGGAAGGGAAGGAGGTGGTGTCTGGACGCGCTTGGACGAAGAAGGGGCGGCTGTCTTCTTCTTCACCGCGGCCTTCGCCGGCTTCTTCGCCGCTGCGGCCCTCGTGTGGCGCCCGGACCCCTCCAAGGTTAGCTGCGGCCGCGCAGCCCTGCCGGGCCGGACCGGCTCACCGGAACTAGCCTGTCGCAGGACTCGCCCTCTCCCAATAGCCGGCGTCGGGCCTGCAGCCTGGGCCACTGGGCGAGCTCCTCCTCCTCCGCGGCCATTGCGGCCTTGTCCTCCACACCGCCAGCACTGCCGGCCTCCTTGGCAAGCTGTTGCTCCCTCGCCCTGGTGGCGATGTAGTCCAGTTCCGCCTGGGTGGTGTCCTGGACGAGCAGCCGCTCGGCGTCGGCGTTGACGTACCCCTCATGCAGAGTATCGAAGAACTACTGCACCTTGGCGTCCTCCGGCTCCTTCCAGCTCGGGTCAGGGCCATGCGCGTTGCAGTCCGGCATCATGGCTATGATATCGGACCAACGCGAGTTATTACACAACGCGACCACCCCCGTCGGCACCTTGAACAGAGGCCCCTTGAGGACCTTGCCGGCCTTCGCGGCGGCCCTCGCGACCTTGCCGGTCCGCTCGACCTCGCCGTCGCGGCCCACATCAAGCTGGAAGAGCCGCTGGCAGAAATGGGCATGTCCCATCACTGTGAAGTTGTGGTCGAGGCCAGGACGCCGCATGATGTCGGCGGGGTTCGTGAAGAGCCAGGCTGGCCTCCCCTTGTTATGCAGTGGAGCGATCCGGCGGCGGATGAAGTCCGCCCCGATCATCTCAAGGGTGAGCCCGGCCTCGGTGAGCCGGAGGATCCTGGTGGTGGCGACCGTGAGCTTCTCGTCGTCAGCGTCGATGTCGCTCCAATCGCTTCTGCGGACCGGCGGCACCCAGCGAACTTCGCAGAACGCCGGCGGGTCCTTCTCCTCGATCCAGCACCACCGGCCCCGCCATTCTTCCCACCCCTCCTTCATGGCGCCCTCCGGATACGCTCCCTTGGACCTTGAGACCCAGGCGATGCAACCGGAGATGGCGCCCCCTGGTTGGATCCGAGGGGAGAATTAATGGCGAAAGAGCGCCGTGTTGGGGTGCACCCCGGCGAAGCCCTCACAGAGATGCGCGAAAAGGGCCATGCGCGCCACCGCATTCGGAGTAAAATCCAGGAGGCGGAAGCCAAAGGTATGCATAACGTCGCTGAAGAAATCAGAGAAAGGAGGGCAGAGCCCGCAGGAAAAATAATCGACAAAGAAGGGGTACCGATTTGGGGCAGCCTCGGCGCAGTCGGCGGGGATGACGAGCGTGGCTGGATGCCCGAATTCTCCCCCCTGTCTTCACCCCCCACAGGGACCTGAAGGAGTCCCGAAGCTTGAACACGTCAACTGTCGAGGGGAAGAAGGCGGACTGCATCCGCTGCACCGCCAGCGCACTCTCCGGCGGCTCCGCGGCCCCGGCATCCTTGGCCACTCCCTTGCCCTTGGTGGATTTTGGCGCCATGACGGCTGGGGGAGGAGGGCAGGACAGAGGGCGGCAGAAGTGCAATGGCGGCGAACATGAGCGAAGCTTGGAGAAGAAGAGGAAGACGAGCGAAGGCTTTTGTGATTGGGATTGCGCGAAGGGTAAAAGGAACAATGCGCTCGCGGTTATCCCTTTTTATGGGGAAGCCGCGGGTCACGCTGCCCATTTATTGCGATGTGACGCATGCATGCAGAAACCGCCCTACGCATGCCGCCCACGTCACGCACACCCCTCCACGCCACGCCGCGCGCCCGGGTCGTGGGAGGCGCAACGCGCGAAAAGTTTAACCGCGGTAAAAACCGCCCCGCCTGCCCGCGCACCATTTTGGGCCTGGCCCAACAACGTGCCGCGCTTATGTGTGGCCCAGGCCCGGGGGCTCCTGTCGGTGTACAAAAAGAGGGGCACACTTTTGTACCCCTTTACCTATGCACGGGCAGTCGGAGCCGCGCCCGCGGTCACATCAAGCAGAATAGGGGAGGTGAGCCAAGGTAAGACCGAAGCCCAAGACAATCAGAGCAACGCCAAGGCCAAGACCACAAAGAGCAGTGGGACGAAGCAGGTTCCCCCGGCAAGACCCTTGTCAGGGCAGCTCGCCCCACACCAAAAGAGTGAGCCACCCTTGAGCCCACGGTCCCCAACGCCCTCATCCACGTGGGGCCAGGGCTCGGGAAGGCACCTCTGTGGTGGTATGTAGATCTTTGTGAAGACATATTCAAGATCAGATGAGGATTAGAAGACGACGATCCTCGGCAAGATCCTTGCCGAGGAAGGCCACCATACCCCCGGCAAGGACCTTGCCAGGGACGACAGCACGCCGCGGCAAGACCTTTGCCGGGCCACACGGCAAGACTCTTGCAGGGCCGCCCGGCAAGGCCCTTGCCAAGGACGCCAGCATGGCCACTGCCAGGCCCGCGCCAACCAAGTTTCCGCCGTCGTTCGCATGCAGCTGCCAACTCAACCAGCTGAGTAGGCACTTGTGTGGCCACATGCAGCTCCCGGGCCAACTCGTCAAGTGCCTGCGTGGCGGCATGCAGATCTTCGTGAAGACTCCACCACCGCGCCACCCCAGCTGCCTGCCTGCCTACATGGCACCGCATGCCTCACTGGCCAAGGCGCGTGTCGAAGCGAGAAGGAGCGGCGACGGACGGGACGGGCCTCGCCCCCGTCCCCGATAAAGCAAGGGGACACCTAAGCTACGCATTAAATGTGTCTTCTCCTGTAATACGAGCGATAAGCTCACAACACTGTGTGCCTTTCCACCTCCTGTGTGCCACTATGGCAGCCCCTTTCGACTATAAAAGGAGGCCCATGGCATACTGGAGAAGGATTCGGCTCTTTCGAACCACACACTCGCCACAGCTAGTTCGAGAGCTCAAGAACTCTCTAAAATACACCACCAAAGTAGGACTAGGGTTTTACGCATCATCGCGGCCCGAACCTGGGTAAACGATCCTCGTGCTGGCTACTGATCCTGCTCTTCTTGCAACCCTGCGCCCCGGCAACCGTAGAAGGGATTCTTGTGATCCCATAGGTGTCGTTTCCCCGACATATTGTTATTGTTCAGCAGGGTTCCATGGTTGGTGATCATGAGGCGAGCACAAGCAAGGCCAAACCAAGGGATCCCAAATATACTCAACCTAAGTGGTGTCCTCCCGGTTTAACCAAGACCATGAAAAGGATATTACAATGCACGAGGAACCACGAGAAGGTAGAGCACAAAGAGGAGAGGCAAAGGGACGAATTGTTAAGTGAAATTCGGCCCATGGCACTCACAAAACAAGTGTGGAGGCCTAAACAAAAAGAAAACGCAGATGCTTCTACATTAGCTACAGCAACACATTCACCACCAAAAGAGGATGATGCAACCCCTATTACATCGTGCACACCAACTGAAACATCCCCTTCAATTGAGGAATCTTTGAGCCCAATATTCACATTGGGAGATGAAGATGAGATGGTGGATTATGAATCAACGCCAGTTCGGGAAGGTATGGATATTAATATGGTATATTACTTACCTGCCGAGTTTCGTGCTATAGGTGAAGAAGGGGAGGTAGCCCAGCTGGATTTTGGTCCTAAGAATGCTATCTTCGAGAAGCCAAAAGAACCGGTGAAACACTTGAAGCCATTGTACCTCAAAGGTCATATTAACGGATCGCCGGTTGCTAGGATGCTCGTTGATGGTGGTGCTGTGGTAAATCTTATGACCTACTCGGTCTTCAAGATGTTGGGGTTAGATGATGATGCATTGATGAAGACCAATATGGTACTTAATGGATTTGAGGGTAAAGAAAAGACAGAGGTCAAAGGTGTGATGTGCATGGAACTCACCGTGGGAAGTAAAACTTTGGCCACCACATTCTTCATCGCCGAGGTGCAAGGTAACTATAATGTTATATTAGGCCGTGATTGGGTTCATGCTAACCAATATGTGCCATCTACCATGCATCAATTTTTAATACAATGGGTCGATGATGAGGTAGAAGTCATTCACGCGGATAATTCGGCTTGTGTTGCTTTGGCCGATGCATCGGTGGATTGGAATCATCCCGCTGTTACTTGCTTAACAGGGTGTGACCTCTCGGCGTTTGATTTCCTTCGTTCTATAAGGAACGGTTTCATTCCCATCTCTTTAAAGTCGATTGGTGGTAATCGGTTACAAGGTATGATATGAACAAGAAGTTAAAATCAATGGCCGATATAAAATTATCGCCCTAAGCATAAACATGGCCGATATAGAAATTATCTCCCTAAGCGCATATAAATGGCCGATGGAGTGTTGACATCGTCCTTAGACCAACGTATTGCAAGATATTTTTCGGCACGCTAGCTTTGCCGAAAAACAGGGGGGCATATGTTGACGCTCGAAAATGGCATGATTGCAAAGAGTGACTTGAGGCTATAATGAGATGAGGTTAAAATTATGAGTTCATATCACCAATTGATGGCTCTCTTCAAGATGATCGAAATAGATATGAAGATGGTGCAAAACGGAGCTCAGGTGCAAAAGATTTGACAATTTCGGAGATACCCGTGTTGACATCAGAATAGAAAATGGCATGAAACATTATTAATATTGCCTCAGATGGAAAAAGATACAACTGCAAAGTTCTTCGCCTTGTCGGAACGGATGATTTTGATATAAAAATCATCTTAATCCAAGGTCGTATGCAAAAGTTACAGCCAAAACCGTGCGCTGCAGCAATATTTGGCCGGATCATCCGGGCCGAGGTCCAGCTCATCCGGAAAATTGAAGCACCAAAACAACAGAAGGTTTATGATGAAGCCGGATGATCTAGGTCAAGTCCCGGATGATTCGAGTGGAGGCCGGACAATCTGGGTAGAAGTCCGGACGTCCGGACAATGTTTTCTGCTACAGATGTTAGAAAACAGCCCGAAAATCCCTCAAGATGACCTCAAATAGAAAAGTTTTCAACATGAAAGTTGTGTGTCCCGTCGAGGCGGTTGATTTTGATATAAAGATTGTCCAAATCAGAGGTCGTATGTGGATTCTAGAGCCAAAATAGCGAGCTGCTGTCTGAAAACTGGGCTAGGCCGGATCATCCGGGCTTTGAGCCGGACATCCGGGCCGGAGGTCGTGAATACTCCGTGTTTTGATAGGTTTTAATGATTTGGACGGCTAGACAAGTCCTTTTCTTGTACGGGAAGTCCATCCGCCTCTTATATAGACAAGAGGTGACGGCCGATTGAACAACAACACACAATCGAACAAACACATCTACCACTTTTACCTTTACTATTATCTCTCTCCCTTGTTCTTCTTCTTCCTCGTTCTTCGTTCGTTCTTCTTCATTGCAGGGCAACGAATCTCGAGGCCCTAGGGGGGGATCAGATCAACCTAGGGCAGCCCATAGCCACTGCGCGCCCTGACGGGGTCCCTCCCAGGCGTGTGGGGTTTCGGGTCTACAAAAGCACCCGCCGGATTGCTTGCGTACCGCGCTTCCGGCGGGTCTCCTTCGACGTGAGCTACGGTGCATCACCCCGGCGTTGAGGGTACACGGTGACGTGTTCGTGTGCAAACACCCCTGAGCTAGTTGGTTAAGCCAAACAACAATTTGGAGAGTTGGAAGATAAAAGTTTGTCCGACTTAGATCATCTCTAAGGGATATCTTCTGTGTGTGTGTGTGTGTGAGTGTTGAAGAAAGATGATATCTTCATCAATTGGTCGTCATGATCAGTTATTGGATCTATTGTCTTGTCCAAACTTTGATTTGAGTGTAGGCTATCCTCAAATCAAATCAGAACCAACGATGTTCGTAATGTTGTCTTACTCGTGGTTGTTTCCTCGAGCATACTCCATTATATCTTGTGGGTCTGACCAATGCTATCATTTTGTTCACATAGTCATGGAATTCCATCTATATGGAAATCTCGATAAATTGTTGTTGAGCCCATCGACAACATCCTTGTCCTCTCCATGATTTTGTTGGACATTAAGCTAACATTGGAAACTTTTGTAAGCATTATCTTCATGTCCCGTTCATGAAGAATATGTTTGGATGAAAGAAGTGATTTCCTCTAATTCACGTGCATTCGATGCAAGTTGCCGTCGTGAATTAGAGAAAGTTTATTTTTTCCTGCTCTGGAATCATCCCAAGTTAGTCACGCATGTGCGAAGTATTTGATGGTTTGATAGACTGATCATCTCCATTCCATATGTATTCCCCAGCACACCAAGCCACTAATTGACTTGTTCAAGGAGAAGAATTTCCTGCATAAGAGCTAATCATATGACTTATGTAAGGACTTTGTCATGGAATTGTCACAGCAGATGTCCTCGAGCTAGGACTTAGTCGTGGAGCCATCGCAGCTAGGAAGCTTAAAGGGGTTAAACGGGACAAGGAACACGGGGGTTATACTGGTTCGGCCCCTTACAGTGAAGGTAAAAGCCTACGTCCAGTTGAGGTGGTATTGATTATGGTTTCGATGACCATGGAGCTTAATTGCTATGCCTGGCTCTCGACGAGATCTTACTTGTCCCTAAACCGCCACCGGGTCATCCCTTTATATAGAGAGGTTGACGCCCGGCAGCTCTCAGAGTCCCAGCCGGCTCATAAGAGTGTCCGGCTCGGTCTCTCAACTACTCTTGCCTTACACTACAAGTCTTGCCATGCGGCGGTTTATAACTATGGGCCTTAAGCCATCTCCGGGTCTTAGGCCCATCATTGACCCGCCGTCTTCAAGCTCGGTACTGGGCTTCGCGTGATGACCATTATGAGTAACCCGGCCCCTCCTGGCGGGTGACTCTAAGGGTTATATCCTCAACATTAGGCCCCAGATTGATTTGAACCGGTTCATGTCAATCTTCAATTCTTTTGAGAGAAAAGATCTTTCGGCTTATGGTCGTGCGAAGGTTATAACCCGCCGTGACGTCATCTTCTGGATTCCTGGTAACCTACCATGACGTCATCTTCCATTAAGTCCATTTTTTATCCCACCATATCCTGAACGGATCTTATCTTTAAAGGCCATCCTAAAAATCGAGGCGTTTTTGTGGTGAGATAATCACGCCATGACCTCCTCGTTTCTCGCGCCCACTTATGAGCCTCACCTTATAAATAGCCCGGCCCATGAGGCTCCAGTTACTTGTCGCCTCCATCGTCTTCCTCCTCTCGCCACTGTACTGCCGCTCGAGCTCCACCGCCGCCGCCGCCGCGGGTCTCCTTGTCTTCCCCAACTCAGGCCGCTGCATCAACCTGACGCGACCAGAGAGACGGCGGCGACCTCCGCAACTCTCCAGCACCCGTAAGCCCTTGCCACTCCATAGAATAGATCCGCATTAGGGTTCTTTGCTGTTCTTCCCGTGTTCGTCGCCGTTCATCGCGAGCTCTTGATAGATTCCATTATTACCACCTTTTCTTGATCTTTAGACTGTACAGAACTGCTGCGGTAGCTGTTTCACGCCCGTTCCCAATGTACATAGATCCCCTTTCATTGCATAAAGGCTCCGTTCAAATCCCTGAACTTTTTCTGTGTCTGTTCTAGGTCTAGAAATTTTTCCTTTTCGCCAACCGTTTGATCCAAAATAATTACTGCGATCTGTGAAACTTGTTTTCACCACACTTAGTCAAAAATTGCATCTGCTGAGCTATGGCGGCTTACATTTCCGGCTTAGAAAAAACCACGCGCTGTAAAATTTCTGGCTCATTTATGACAAAGCTGTAGACAATTTGAATTACTCACGATACCTTCAGCGGCTTAGATAACCCGATGCACTTAACCATATGTCATTAGGCCCCTCTCATAAGCCGCCATTTGAGTATTAAACTGTAGACGTCTGCCGGCTTATAATTGAACCGGACATTTTCCTTTTGTCATAGGCTTTATCTTTCACAATGCCTCCCAAAGCTCCCAAGGCACCCATCACGTCCAATGTCACCGACGACACTCTAGCTGATTTCGTAAAGACGGGTTACTTGCCCAAGAAGGAAATCATGTCTTATCGTGCCCCTGACCCGTCGGAGGAAAGACCTCAACCAAGAGATGGTGAGGTGGTGATATTTGCTGATCACATGAGCCGGGGCTTCGCACCGCCCGGCTCAAAATTCTTTAGAGAGGTTCTGAACTTCTTTGATCTGCAGCCGCAAGATATAGGACCCAATTCCATGTCAAATATATGCAACTTCCAAGTATTCTGCAAAGTCTATCTTGGAGAAGAGCCCAGCCTGCTGCTCTTTAGAGAGCTATTTTATCTGAACCGCCAGAATGAGTGCGCCAATGGGCCGATCCTGGAACTTGGTGGAATCTCCATTCAACGCCGGAGAGACTGCCTCTTTCCTTATGCTGAGCCGCCAAGCCATCCAAAGGACTGGAACCAGACGTGGTTTTATTGCCAGGACACTTCTCCGGCTGACGAGAGCCCTCTGCCCGGCTTTCGTGCCCTGCGTCTGGAGCCAAATCACCCTTTGCCAGACAAACTCTCTCAAGCTGAGCGTCAACCTCTGATCCCCACCAACAATAAGATCAAGGCTCTCCTGGGAAATGGCCTCAACGGCATTGATTTGGTCCGGGTTTGGATCTCTTGGCGGGTGATCCCCTTGAGCCGCCACCCCGGCTTAATGTGTGCTTACACGGGCAGGAAGGATGACCCTCTGCGGCACAGCCCCAACGATCTTCCTGAGGACGGTGTGGACGACATGACCAAGTCTCTCCTGAATGAGAGCATAGCCGACTGTGGGAGAACCGGCCTGAACCCCTTGTGCCAAGCTAACCCGGCTCCGGCGGTAAGCCACTGACTTGAACACCTTGGTTTTCTTTTAATAGTTTCCATCTAAACCTTAAGAAATCTTTGCTGTATGTTTCAGGCTAATGACAAGTTCTGGAAGGTCAAATATGACCATGAAGCGGCCAAAAAAGCCAGGAAGGCTAAGAAAGCCGCCAGGAGAGCCGCTCCCCGCAATAAGGGAAGAGGCCTACTGCCTCAGAGCTGCTTCAGCTAAGTGACAGCTCCGAGTCAGAGGTAACCCCTGAATCTGTAGGCTCTTGTTTTGTTTCTGGTTTATTCCTATCCACCTTATCGATACTGATCATCAGCAGGATGACACCGGAGCAAGTAACCCGGTGACTGAAGAGGTAACGACACTTTCCTCCGACTTGGAGCCCTTGCCAAGCCTGATAGTCCGAAGAGTAACACGGAAAGTAAGATTTTCACATCCTTTAGCTTATCAAGATCCTTAGTTTCTTTTGAAGCAACAGATTCATGAGAGCCGGCGGCACACCCGGACCAACAAGGATGCAGACCTCTCCTCCGGCTTACCTGAAGCATCAAGGAAACGCCGGACCGAGGTTATCTCCAACTTATATCCTTTTCATCCTTTGGCGGGCGTTACTCGTCAACCGCTCAATTCTTCTGATTCAAATTATCAGGAAACTTCACCTTCCTCTGGTGATTCTATGCTATCTAACCTGCCGGCTTTCAAGACCGCACCCGGGTAACAATGATCATCTTGTGTTGTGCTTATCTTTACTCATGCTTTTGTACTAACCTTTTGTCCTTTCAGTGCCCAGGCAAAGCTCAGCAAGAGGGCGAAGAAGAATAAACCGGTCGAAGAGCCGGTCTTGACTGAGCCGGAGGTTTCAGCTCAAGAGCCGCTAGCTGCCTCTGCTCCTGAAGCCACCGCTCCAACCGACGAGCCAGTCATAGAGACTTCTACCAATCCGGACATCTCCAGCCCAGCTCACCTGGCCGATGACCCGGACGGAGTTTGTCGAGCCGGGGAGACCCACTGCGCTGGCTAAGTTCTCTGCCAAGGAAGAGTTGCTAGAGCGCCGCAGGGCCAAGCTGGACATCACCAACTACGCTAACTTGAGCATTGGAGATATCATCTCCGGCTATGTCAATCAGGTGCACATCAGCTGGGACCTGGAGATTGACATGGTGAAGCAGATACAGCAGAAGTCTGAGGTACCACTCTCTTGCTTACTGCATAGTCATCTTTACCATACTAGGCCCCAAGTCTACTACTTATGATAGAATATGTTGTAGACTTAACTTCCGGCTTACTTTCATGAACCGGCAATTTGTAGATAGAACCTTTCAGCATACATTAGCCCCCAAGTGCCAAGTGTCTTTGCTTGGAAAGTGCTTGGGACTTTAAAGTTGTATAATAATGATTCATACTATAATCCGGAAATTGTACAGGCTGCTTGCACGAAGTTTGAGGCTGATATCTCTGAGCTGAAGAACCGCCTGAAGACTCAGGAAACTGAGACCCGGAAGGCCAATGCTAAATTTGAGTCCAGTGTTGCTGCTCAAGAGAAGCTGAAGAAGAAGTTTGAAACCGAAAGGAAGACTTGGGTCGAAGAGAAGGCTGCTCTGGTCAGCCGGGCCGAACAGGCGGAGGCGGCTCTGACGGAGAAAACCGCCGAACTCTCCGGCTTAAAGCGCCATGTGTCACAGATGGTCGCCGCAATCTTCGGTAAGTCATTCTGCAGACTTTCAACAAGTTTACATTCTTTATGTCTCATAAGTCCCATCATTGCTAGCGGCTTACCTGACGTTGTAAAACAGGTCCCTGAAGCGCCAACCACAATCAAAATGTGCTGACCAAGCTGAAGGCCGTGTACCCCTTGGTGGAGCAACTCTACATCGGGTCATACCGCGCCTTGGCCGTTGTGGCCCTGTCCAATGAGGTTCCGACTCACCTGGCAGATATACTTCGCCGGCTTGCCGTTCTTCCTCAGCGTTTCCAAGAGCTGCGACGGGCCTCTGCAAGAGCCGGAGCCATAGCTGCTCTGAGCCGGGCCAAGGCTTTCCTTCCAGAGCTAGACCCGGCTGACATCGCACTTGGATACCCCAGCCTGAAGGAAGAACGGCACCCCCTTCGACCAAAAAGACTTTGCTGCCTGTGTGAAGATCGTGCGCCCGGTGGCCACCCTGATCGGGAATGACACCGACCTTACCAAGTACCAGCCGGGCTACGACGCAGAGAATCAGAGGATCCCCACTCCGCGTTATGAAGCCATCAGCTTGGTCCCGCCGACTCGTAAGCACACCTTTGCCCCAGAAATTGACCCAGCCGGGTTAATTGACGAGGAGGCTCAATTTGAAGCTTTGAGCGGCATTGACTGGAAATCGTCAACCTTCCAGGTCATGGGAACAGCCAGAGGAGCGGAGAGGGATGAGCCGGAAGCTTCGACTCTGCAAGCACCTTGATCTTTAGACGGCTTATGGTTGCACCTTAGAGCAATGCCTCACCTTTTGGACTCGGGGAGTCTTGTAATAGAGTATGATAAAAATTTTGTCGTGCCATCGTGCACGTGTTGAATGCTTAACTCCATTGAAGCTGCTTCTTCTTATTCCTCCGGGTTATAATTGATCAGTTATTTTGCTTAAGCGCGAATAGCTGTCTTTAACCATCCTGCATAGAAAACAAGTCATAAGTCTCTAGGCGGCTTACCGCACTGAGAATCATAGACCTTATATATATAACCCGGAATATGAACCAAAGTCACTAAAGACTGGCCCTCAATTATGCCTTTGATGTAACCATGATTGCATACTTACAAGCCTGCAAATATGCTTCCGGTTTATGTAACCCGAATAATGAGATGAAGATCTCAATTCCGGTTTACTAGTATCAAGAATACTCACTATGTGTTTATCAACGTTGTGAATCAAAATTAAGTTGGCAAAATAAAAGCCGCCCTTGCACACTGTTGATATGGCCAACAGAACTTGTTATAAGTCAGAAGATCAAAAACGTAGGGGCTTCCGGTTCGAATACGACCAGAGAACCGTCCCAAAGGGGTTAAGCTAAGATTCGAATGCGATCATATAGCCCCCAGTGGCTTTGGCGATGCCAATCAAGAGGGTACTGACAGCTATGCTCTCTTTGGTTCGAATACGACCCATGTTTGAACAGGAAGCCCCCAATTGACCTTACGAGTTGTGTAACGACGCTGATTCGAATACGATCCACGTCGGTTCCCAAAGGGGGTTGAGCTATGATTCAAATATGATTAAAGAAAACTCCCCCATGAGCTCGGCACTTTGCCAATCAAGTGGGTATCGACAGCTATGTTCTCTTTGGTTCGAATACGACCTATGTTTGAACAGGAAGCCCCCAGGTGATTATATTGCGTATGGCTAGATTCGAATACGATCATAAGCCGGATCCACCTCCAAGTGACCATGTGATGGTGTAATGGAAACAGCACTTTTACCTTTGGAGGAGAAAAGGACAGAGGTCCTGCTTTATTATTTAACATAATATATACATGGCTATAGAGATAGGTACATTATGAGAGCCGGTGGCTCAAGTGTAATAAGGCCGAAGCTGAGCTATGTTCCACGGCCGACGGGTCTCCTCCTCCGACTTGCGTGAATCTTTATGCTCCCGAACGTCAATAAGGTAGTATGACCCGTTGTGCAAGTTCTTGCTGACCACAAAGGGCCCTTCCCAAGGCGGGATAGCTTGTGTACATCTGTTTGATCTTGGATGAGCCGGAGCACCAGGTCACCTTCCTGGAAGACTCGGGATTTAACCCCGCGACTATGATAATGGCGCAGGTCTTGTTGGTAAATCGCTGAGCGAGCTGCTGCCACGTCACGCTGTTTGTCCAACAGGTCAAGAGCATCTTGGTGCGCTTGTTCATTATCCGCCTCAACATAAGCCGCCACTCGAGGCGAGTCATGACGGATGTCACTGGGGAGGACTGCCTCCGCTCCATAAACCATAAAGAAGGGCGTGTAACCCGTAGACCTGTTAGGAGTAGTATTGATGCTCCATAACACGGAGGGTAGCTCCTCCACCCAACAACCCGGCGTCCGTTGCAAAGGGACTAAAAGCCGGGGCTTAATGCCCTTCAAGATCTCCTGATTAGCTCTCTCAGCTTGACCATTGGATTGAGGATGAGCCACTGATGAAACATCAAGTCGAATATGCTCTCATTGACAGAACTCCTCCATGGCGCCTTTAGACAGATTGGTACCATTGTCAGTTATAATGCTGTGTGGAAAGCCAAAGCGAAATATCACCCTTTTCCTGAACTGAACCGCCGTGGCTGCGTCACACTTGCTAACTGGCTCTGCTTCAACCCACTTTGTGAATTTGTCAACTGCCACCAAGAGGTGGGTCTTCTTATCCTTGGACCTTTTAAAAGGCCCAACCATATCAATCCCCCAGACCGCAAATGGCCAAGTAATTGGAATCATCCTCAGCTCCTGAGCCGGCACATGAGCCCGTCGCGAGAACCTCTGGCAACCATCACATTTACTGACCGAGTCCTCCGCATCAGCATGAGCCGTCAGCCAATAAAAACCGTGACGAAAAGCCTTGGCCACAAGGGATTTTGAGCCGGCATGATGGCCACAATCCCCTTCGTGAATCTCACGCAAGATTGCTTGACCCTCCTCAGGGGAAACACAACGCTGGAACGCTCCCGTAACACTGCGGCGATGCAGCTCACCATCGATAACAACCATTGACTTAGACCGCCGGGTTATTTGTCTGGCCAAAGTTTCATCCTCAGGCAAATCTCCCCGGGTCATGTAAGCCAAGTATGGCACCGTCCAGTCCGGGGTGATGTGGAGAGCTGCCACCAACTGTGCCTCCGGGTCAAGGACAGCCAAGTCTTCCTCTATAGGTACCTTACCAGAAGGGTTATGCAGGATGTCCAAGAAAGTATTAGGTGGCACCGGTTTTCGCTGAGAGCCCAGCCGGCTTAATGCATCAGCCGCCTCGTTCTTCCTGCGATCGATGTGCTCTACTTGGTAACCCTGAAAGTGTCCAGCAATGGTATCAACTTCACGGCAATAAGCCGCCAGGAGAGGGTCCTTGGAATCCCACTTGCCTGATACTTGTTGAGCCACTAGATCTGAGTCGCCGAAACACCTTACTCGGCTCAAGCTCATCTCCTTAGCCATCCGAAGACCATGGAGCAAGGCCTCGTACTCAGCCGCATTGTTAGTACAAGGAAACATCAACCGTAGCACCTAATGAAACTTGTCACCTTTAGGGGAAGCCAATACAACTCCAGCCCCCGAGCCTTCCAATTGCTTAGACCCATCAAAGTGAATAGTCCAATATGTATTATCCGGCTTTTCTTCAGGCACCTGTAGCTCTGTTCAATTGTTGATGAAATCCACCAAAGCTTGAGATTTTACAGCAGTGCGTGGTACGTATTTCAGACCATGAGGCCCAAGTTCTATAGCCCACTTAGCCACTCTCCCTGTGGCTTCTCTGTTTTGGATGATATCTCCAAGGGGAGCAGAGCTAACCACCGTAATGGGGTGACCCTGAAAATAGTGCTTAAGCTTTCGGCTTGCCATGAACACACCATAAACAAGCTTCTGCCAATGTGGATACCGCTGTTTGGACTCGATGAGCACTTCAGTGACGTAATAAACCGGCCGCTGAACCGGATATTCCTTACCCTCTTCCTTGCGCTCCACCACCACAGCCACACTGACGACTCGTGTGTTGGCAGCTACATACAGTAATAAGGGCTCCTTGTCAACCGGGGCAGCAAGGACTGGGGGCTCAGCCAGCTGTCTCTTCAAATCCTCAAAAGCAGCATTAGCAGCATCATTCCAGATAAAGTCATCAGTTTTCTTCATCAACTGGTACAGTGGCATGGCCTTCTCACCCAAACGGCTTATAAACCGGCTTACAGCAGCGATACGACCCGCCAGGCGCTGGACGTCGTTTATACACGCCGGCTTAGCCAGAGCGGTGATTGCCTTGATCTTCTCCGGGTTAGCTTCAATGCCTCTATGAGAAACTAGAAAGCCCAAGAGCTTGCCTGCAGGAACACCAAAAACACACTTGGCCGGGTTAAGCATCATCTTGTAGACCCGGAGATTATCAAAGGTTTCTCTCAGATCATCTATCAAGGTTTCCTTCTCCCTGGATTTAACCACAATATCATCCACATAGGCATGAACATTGCGCCCAATCTGGTTATGAAGACAGTTCTGCACGCAACGCTGATAAGTTGCCTGTGCACTCTTGAGTCCAAAAGGCATAGACACATAACAGAAGGCTCCAAAGGGAGTGATGAACGCCGTCTTCTCCTGGTCCTTAACTGCCATTTTAATCTGATGGTATCCAGAATAAGCATCCAAGAAACTTAAGCGCTCGCAACCCACCGTAGCATCAATGATTTGATCAATACGGGGAAGGGCAAAAGGATCAGCCGGACACGCCTTGTTCAAGTCCGTGTAGTCCACACACATCCTCCAGGTGCCATTCTTCTTGAGCACGAGCACCGGATTAGCTAACCACTCTGGGTGAAAGACTTCAACAATAAACCCGACCGCCAAGAGCCGGGCCACCTCCTCACCAATGGCCTTCCGCCTCTCTTCATTGAACCGCCGAAGGAATTGCCTGACCGGCTTAAATTTCGGATCAATATTGAGAGTGTGCTCAGCGAGTTCTCTAGGTACACGTGGCATGTCAGAAGGTTTCCATGCAAAGATGTCCCTGTTCTCACGGATGAACTCGATGAGCGCGCTTTCCTATTTCGGATCCAAATTGGTACTGATGCTAAACTGCTGAGATGAGTCACCTGGAACGAAATCAACAAGTTTAGTCTCATCAGCTGACTTAAACTTCATTGCCGGCTCATGCTCCGTGGTCGGCTTTTTCAGAGATGTCATATCTGTTGGGTCAACATTATCCTTGTAAAACTTCAGCTCCTCTGTTGCACAAACAGATTCTGCATAAGCCGCATCACCTTCCTCACACTCCAAGGCTATCTTTCGGCTACCATGAACCGTAATGGTCCCATTGTGACCCAGCATCTTGAGCTGTAAGTATATGTAACACGGCCGTGCCATGAACTTGGCGTAAGCCGGCCGCCCAAATATGGCATGATACGGACTTCTTATCTTGACCACCTCAAAGGTCAATTTTCCACCCTGTAGTTGTACTCATCTCCAAAGGCCACTTCCAATTCGATTTTACCAACTGGGTAAGCCGACTTACCAGGCACCACGACATGGAAAACAGTATTGGACTGGCTGAGGTTCTTATCAATCAACCCCATACGACGGAAGGTCTCATAATAGAGGATGTTGATGCTGCTGCCTCCATCCATGAGCACCTTGGTGAACTTATATCCTCCCACCTGAGGAGCCACCACCAGGGCCAAGTGACCCGGATTATCAACCCGGGGAGGGTGATCCTACCTACTCCACACAATAGGCTGCTCAGACCATCTTAAATAGCGTGGAACCGCCAGCTCAACAACATTCACAGCCCTCTTATGAAGCTTCTGATCTCGCTTACACAGACTGGTGGTAAACACGTGATACTGTCCACCGTTAAGCTGCTTTGGATTGGTCTGGTAACCCCCCTGCTGCTGTTGATGACCCTGGCCGGACTGCTGATTAAAGCCCCCTTGAACATTCTGAGGATTGGAATTTGAGCCGCCGCCCGGGCCATGAAAGCCGCCGGCGCCTGAGCCGCCGCCCGGGACATTGTTTCCATTAAAGGCATTGGAATTCTTAAAGGCCTTCATGATTGCGCAATCTTTCCATCGATGAGTAGCTGGCTTCTCCCTGGAGCCATGCCTTGGACAAGGCTCATTCAACAACTGCTCGAGCGTCGGGCCTGACCCGCCAGCTCGGGGAGGTGGCCTCCCTTTACGTCACTCGTTGTTACCCTGTGAGCTGGCATTGGCCACAAACTCCATGCTGCCATCAGCCTTACGCTTGTTACCTCCTTGATTTGCTGGGTTATGCTGAGGACCCTTGCCATTGACGTTCTTCTTTCCCTTCCCTGTCCTTTCATCATCTGACGCGGGGTCCTTGGTACTATCGGAGTCGGCGTACTTGACGAGAGCTGCCATCAGCGTACCCATATCATTGCAGTCGCGCTTGAGCCGCCCGAGTTTCATCTTCAAGGGCAGGAAACGACAATTCTGCTCCAACATCAAGACTGCAGAGCCGGCATCCATCTTATCAGATGAATGTATTATCTCTTTGACCCGGCGAACCCAATGTGTCGTAGACTCACCCTCCTGCTGTTTACAGTTAGTCAAATCCACAATTGACATAGACTGCCTACAGGTATCTTTGAAGTTTTGGATGAACCGGGCTTTCAGCTCAGCCCAAGACCCGATAGAATTCAGTGGCAGCCCTTTCAACCAAGTGCGGGCAGTCCCATCTAACATCATGGTGAAGTACTTGGCCATCGCCGCTTCGCTGACCTCCAGCAATTCCATGCCCATCTCGTAACTCTTGATCCAGGCTCCGGGTTGTAAATCAGCCGTGTAATTAGGCACCTTCCTAGGCCCTTTGAAGTCCTTGGGTAGACGTTCATTGCGGAGAGCCGGCACTAAACAAGGGACACCTCCAGTCCTCGTAGGGATACCCACGTCGACGGAAGCCGTCGGATAAGCCGGGGGTGTCTGGTAAGCCGTCAACTGAGGCACCTACTCCGCCTCTTGCCGTGCTCTGTCTTGGTCTGTTGCGTGAAAGGCTCCGTTATGAGCCGGGCCATGGCCAGGTGGCAAGTCATGGCGTCGGACGTTACTTGACCCGGTCGCTGAAACCATGTGTCTGCTATAACTCGGGCTCCGGCCTGGACGAGGGGTTGAATGGATCCTGTCCCGGCTATAAGAGTACGCCTCTTGCTGCGCCAGAGCTGTCTGAAGGAGCTCCCTGACCCGGCGGGTTTCAACCGCCGTTGGAGAGTCACCATCAATTGGGAGAGCCGCCAGCCGTGCGGCCGCGGCGACCATGTTTTCCAACGGGTTGGCATAATGACCCGGTGGTATTGGCACATACTGAGGCGGGGCAGGGTTCACCCGGGGCAGTCCCATTACTTGGGGCTGAATTGGTGTCCCAGCCCCGGGCACTATGATCTCCGGCGGGTTACTAGACCCTGCACCTGGCGTGTTGAAGAGGTTTCGAGGATCGTAAACCGGAGGGAGTCGAGATTGGGCCTTTTGATGCCTCCTTCTCATGACCTCACTGGATGCGTTCTGATCCATCGTGAGCCGGAAGGACTGTGCGTGAATCAGCTGAGTCAGGGCGTCGAGAGCCGCCCTCTCTGCAGCCATCCTGATCCCCTCCGCCGCAAGATCCTCCTTGGCCTTTGCTAGATCCAACTTTAACTGTGCCACCTCCGCGTCATGTTGAACTTGATCCGCCGGAGCTACCGTAGCGGTCAACAGGACCGTCATCTTATCTGTAAGATCCATCAGCACTTGAGCCGGCGAAGGCACCGGGCTTCCTGACCCGGAGGCGGGGTTTTGAACAGGTTGTGCGCCGGCCATGAAGATTCCCACCCGGCTCGGTGGTTCAAAGGGGTCCGGAATGCTGTCGCCATCGGAACAACCCCTGAGCCTGCCATCTTGAAGATGATACAACGAGTTTGACTCGTTCGTAGACGACTCGCCGTCAGATCCGGCGGCCGTCTCATCACCAGATCTAGATCCATCAGAGAGTCCTCCGTGAACACATCCCACAAAAGCATGCTTCAAGGCAGGTAGGGCCCGAGCAGGTCGTGCGCGCTGAGCCGTCTCGATAAGATCGGCGCAGAGATCCGGCTCAGGGCCCGGCTCACCAATCTTGCCAATGAAGACATGAACTCCGCGAAGGGGACCCGGTACCCGTACTCAATTGAGACGGCGTCGGGGCCCCCAGTTTGCATCGTCGATGTAGAGCTTGCCGCGATGACTCTTGGTCATCCGGCCCACAGCGTATCCCTTGAGCCCTTCGAAGCTGCCCTTCAAGAACTCAAATCCACCGTGCGCTGGCCCCACGGTGGGCACCAACTATCGTGGAATTGTCACGGCAGATGTCCTCGAGCTAGGACTTAGTCGTGGAGCCATCACAGCTAGGAAGCTTAAAGGGGTTAAACGGGACAAGGAACACGGGGGTTATACTAGTTCGGCCCCTTACGGTGAAGGTAAAAGCCTACGTCCAGTTGAGGTGGTATTGATTATGGTTTCGATGACCAGGGAGCTTAATTGCTATGCCTGGCTCTCAACGAGATCTTACTTGTCCCTAAACCGCCGCCGGGTCATCCCTTTATATAGAGAGGTTGACGCCCGGCAGCTCTCAGAGTCCCGGCCGGCTCATAAGAGTGTCCGGCTCGGTCTCTCAACTACTCTTGCCTTACACTACAAGTCTTGCCATACGGCGGTTTATAACCACGGGCCTTAAGCCATCTCCGGGTCTTAGGCCCATCATTGACCCGCCGTCTTCAAGCTCGGTACTGGGCTTCGCGTGATGACCATTATGAGTAACCCGGCCCCTCCTGGCGGGTGACTATAAGGGTTATATCCTCAACAGACTTTGTTATCCGCAATGATGGTTGCCAACTAGAACTGGGTAGAGTTTCATTGTAAGACTACCATGTGGTCATGCTTGTCTGGGACAGCATGTTCACATGTGTGTAGGAGAGCTGGCTCATGCTTTGGAGCTTGCTACCATAGTTCATCTCCCAAGAATCTTGCAATGGCATCTCGTAGATTTGTGTTGCAACCATTCCTTTTCAGACATGCTATCTGAAATATCCTGTTACCAACCAGATCTGAATTTCAGACATGCTAGATTGGTGTGACTTAGGATCGGGGTCCTAACAACTATTCCTTCCGGTCCCTCCATATGTGGCTCATATGCATTTCAAAACAAAAGTAGGAACATTTAGCTGACCAATTAAACATCTCTAAGTTTTACTAATATCAGCATAGTATCATATTTGAATTTGTACAACTAAGCTTGTTTAGCTCGATGGGTGGAGCAGTGCTATTACGACACGAACCACGTAGGCTGATCGTGGTCATCATAAAATGGGGAAACCGTAAGCATGATGAGTATAGTGTTGACCGTGGCAGTGGGATCACAGATCTGAAGCTGCAAACGGCGCAAAGGGTAGTTAGCAACCGATTTTTGCTTTGAAATAACAACTAAGATTTGGTATGGACAAAAAACTACACTCAACAAGTGACAAAGAAATGCAATTGTGATGTCTCTCTATATGTCGCGACATGCATTTTGAAACTCAAGTGGGACCTTTAGATAACCAATTAAATGTGTCTGTTAACTAATATCAGTATCATATCGCAATCATATTTGAACAACTAAGATTTGGAATTTTGAGTGTTGTGTTGTTTAGCTTGAAGGGTGGAGTAATGCTAGTACGACAGAAAGCACCTACGCAGATCATAGTAGAGTAGATATAAGGGGAAAACCCTAAGCATCAAAAGTAAAATCAGGAAAGTGGAACTACTGGACCAGTGGGTGGCGCACATGCTTTCGAAACGAATATAGGAACATTAGGTGACCAATTAAACATTCTCTGTTTTAGTAATATGAGCATCATATCAGATTCGTATTTCAACACCTAAGCTTTGGAATTATGAGTGGCATGTTGTTTCGCTTGATGGGTTGAGGTCTTGAGGAGCAGTGCTAGCACGACACGAAGCACCTACGATGATGGTAGTGAATATAAAGGGGGGAAACCATAAGCTTTAGGAGTGTAGTGACCATGCCATAGCGGATCTGAAGGTGCAAACCAGACAAAGCTACTTCACAACCAATGTTTGCTTTCAACTAGCCACTACGATTTGGTACGGACAAGAAAAGTACAGTAAACAATTTACGATCTATTTTCTGGGGAGATCAATAACTTAAGCACATATGGAAGAGTACCACCGCTCTTGTGACACCGTGTAGGCCCCTGCTGATACATTCAGGGTGCTGCAGGTGCGATAGCTATCGGCGGCGGGGAAGAAGACTTTAGATGGCAGACAGCCGAGTCGGGGGATAAATCCTGTTGCCGTGGACGAGGCGGTCCTAGGAGCGGCAATGACAAGGTGGACGACGACGCCGATGAAGCGAGAGGACATGATGAAAGGATCCTGGTCCGGCGCCGTGGATGAGAGACGTCCATCTCTTGCAGTGGACAAGGGGGTAGGGGTAGCGGCTCCGGCAAGGTGGGGGAACAGGTGGCAGACGGAGGAGGCTGGCCGCAGTTGGGAGGTTGTTGTTGCGTGACGCTGTAGGAATGGGGAAATGGAGGGGGAGGGGGTCTCAAACTTTGGAACGCGCTTGTCTGAAATGTGGGAAAGTTACGAGCTTATCCCCCGTTTAAAATTTCAGACATCATGTCGGTTGGGGATAGGACGGTAATCTCTCATCTCCCAAATATTTTCCGATAGCAATTTAGGGCGAGGAGAGGGTGTTTTGCCGCCCACGGTTGGCGCCCATGGTGTATGAATAGGGCTGACAGGTTGGGCGGTTGTGTCACGTCTGAGGGAAGTTACACATCTGCCCCTATTTAAAATATTTTCCTACATCGGTTTCGCTCGAGGAGAGTTTGTTTTGCCGCCGACTGTGTATGAATGGGGAAATGGAGGGAGAGACACATCTCTTTCAGACGAGCTTGAATCAAATGTGTTTTGCCGCCCAAGTTTGGTGCCAACTTTCTCTGAATGGGCTCAGAGGCGGTCATGTCACGTCTGATTGAAGTTACTAGTCTACCCCTATCGACAGAGTGTAAATCCGGTCGATAAGGATGTCAAGTGTCAGGGGTAGACAGTAATTTCCAGCTCGCAAACACTTGCTTTGGGCAGCCCACAAATGATCGTGGTTGTTTAGCCACTTCGTTCAAAACTTGGGAGAATTAGCATTCACGTTTGCCCTGGGCCATAGCAACTAAATTCAAGATCAATTTGTATTTGATTACGAATATCCACAGATAATTCTACGTTTTGTTATTTATTTCTTCAAAACCACAACAAAGATTTATTCCACCTTTATATATTATTATGATTTAGAAATGTCGTGATCTTTGAATTCAGTAGGTTGGATACACTTTGAGTCAAACAGTTATTTCATCCAATACAATATGCTCACACGAAAAACAGTTCACCTTATGTCAATCATACAATTACTGAGGATTACCTTGCCTAAAAAATTCGGATCATTACAATACATGGACAACATAGGGGGTCTTACAACATAATCCATTCAGATACATGACACAAAATGCAAGTACAATAATCTAATGACAATTTCAAATGGTATCTAAAGAAGAACTGGGATTACCCTGGGCTTCAGATAGCAGAAACAACAGGACCTCCTCTGCCTTCAAATGCAACATTCTTACTTCCTCCAATTCTTGGGTTGCTTGCATAATGCATGCAGCTAATTGCATAATTTCCAGCCTCAAGATCAAGATTACCTCATTCATGGCAGCCACAGTAGAGCCTCAAGAACTATAATGTCTGTGCTCAGACTACTCCCCGGCGTTGTTGCCTCTGAACTACTACCATCTGGTTACATGGATGGCGCACTGCTTCCACAAATAGATTCTGGGGCTGTACATTGTGTCCTTGTGTGAACGGCATCCTGAAAGGTTTCCGCTGACATAAGTAAGAGATAGTTATCGCATGATCCAGGCAGTAAGCTTACATGGTAAACGACATATGAATTATTGCCGAGCATGGAAAGCTATATTTAAATGGTTCGAAGCAGCATCAGCCGAAAAGAAATTAAAATGGTATGATGAAACTTGGGATGTAAGTGGCAAATAAACGACATCCGCTAGTCCCATCTAGTTAGTTTTTGCTAGCTCCCTAGTTTATTTTCCTCAAAAAACAAAAAATCTTTTGAACTATCATACCACTAGTGGACTTTAATCGGGATTAAACTGGACCCAGTTGACATCCCTAGTTGAAAGGGAGTGTACCACCGCTATATTTAAGTTGCCAAGGCATCTAAGCAGTTGAAATAATCTGAGAAAGCACTTAACAATGTGGCCTGATATAAACTACGAAGACAGTCTTGTGATGAAGTTCAGAGGAAAAGTTAAGGACTCAAATGAACTAGGCATGCATTTCTTTACGATAGTACAACAGTCACTGCTGACATATTTGCCAACTCAGGTATAGCCTAAAAAGTAACAAACAAGCATTCAAATCAAGCAATACAGCAAAGCAGACAACTGAGCTATTTGTAATTCTGTAGGATTACAGGTTGAGGGCACAAGCCAAAAAAGCAGCCCACACGCATTAGATTTCACATGTACTAAAACACATTGGCTTACCATATGTTGCTGTGAAGCCTCGCTGTTGTTGCAATGTTCTTTGAAGATATCATCAGCATCCCGTGGTTGCAAATCTAGTTGATGTAGTTTATTCTGCACCCTCTATTTAGGTAAAATTAATTTTAATCGCATGCACTGGTTCAAATTGATCATCAATGGTTCATCTAAACTAATGAAAGAAGGGTGTGTGCTTACACGACAATATATGTGCTTCACTCTATTTTTATGCTTGTTCGAGGTGCCAGCCCCAAAAGAACAAATATTTTGCTTGATGGGGTTGGCAGCTCCATAATTAATAGAAGCATTAAATTAGTCATGCAACTTGGGAAGATCAAGAACACACAAAAAAGTAATGAACAGAGGCTCAGAGCAGTGATGTAATAGCTAGCATCAGAAAATGTGGGGTAATACGAACAAAAAGCAGCGGAACCACATGCTAGTTTGCTGATGTGTAATTAAGCATAGAGAACATGAAGCGGTCTGATGGAACCAACAGGTGGCATCAGAACAACACCATTGTCATAAATATAGCATGCAAGAAGTAAAATAGTAGGCAGTGATATCTAGGAAGTACAGTAATACTTAGGACAAAACTAAAGCATTGTAACTATATGTGCACTGGTTTGTAATTTAGCACATATAACATGTTCACTACCAGAAGCACAGGTAACCCGTCTCATGAAAAATTGAATGATGCCCTGAAGAAATTCAAAGGTGCGGTGCTTTTGCTAAGAAAGTGAACGTAGGCGCCGGTCGTTGGATAATAGTACCTGATTCTTGGCGGCGTATGGGTATCGTTGTCGTACATGATAGCTAAGGATTGTCGACGGTGCTCGTGTTGTGGTTGGGCCGGATGTCGCCGTTGCTAAAGCGGATCCGGTGCTTCGGTTGCGGCGCCTGTCGACATACAAGAAAGCTCATCCGTGGTAAGTGAATAGTTGCACAATAAAGAAGAGAAAAAAATGAAGGAGTACAAATTGAAATAACCTGATGAGGCTGCGGCGTCAGTAAAGTAGGGCCGGTGGAGTTGAATATGGGATTCGTGGAGCGGGTCCGGTGCAGTGGACGAAGGCTTCGGCGGGCGCGGTGTACAGTGCTTTCGGTGAGGCGGATCTGTTGCGGCGGACGAGGGCTTGTATGAAGGGCCATCTATGGGGCGGACGAGGGAGTCAATGAAGGGCCTACACTGTGCTGGACGAGGGCGCCGGTTAAGCAGATCCGGTGCAGTGGACCATGATGGCGGTCAAGGAGATCTGGAGCGGTGGTGAAGCCAGTCGCTGAAGCGGCTCCGGTGAAGTGGTGAGTTGGCAGTTGGGGGTTCCAAGGTGCGGAAGGTAGATCCGGCGGGGTGTGAGGTTCACCGCTGCGGCGGATGACTAGATTTGGCGGCTTGCCGTGGTTGGGGCGGGGGTCGGGGAGGGGAAGGGGAGGTGATCTGGGGAAGAATGTTGGGGGAAAAGAGGGGAAACAATGGGGTTACCAAAGCAGCCCTTTTCCGTTCATGTGGCAGGGGTAAAACAGGAATATCGCAGGGCTAAACTTTCGGGCGCGAGATATTTCGATGTGAGTGGGAAGTTTGAAAGCTTTTGGCACCTGAAATTAAAACTGTTCTGCACTTGTACGGCCGACTATGATATCATGGCCGAGAATTTATTTGTTTTGCACGCAAAAAAAGTGCATGTTTTGAAAATCAATATCTCCAACTCGAAACTTAGATTGTCCATTCAATTCAAATATGGATCATTGAGCTAGTACAAGCAAATACCATCATACGGACCAATTCAAACGAAATTCCAAATGTGTTTATCCTAAATATGATGACAAAAGCAAAAATGTGTATGTGTATGAATAAAGTGGATGATTATAAAGTTTGAACATGCCCGTATCTGTATATCACTAGGTTTGATATATGAATCTAAAATAACGAAATCCCGGCTTAAAAAATGTACCTCCGTTTAAATGAATTACAAAAGCTAACGATGGAGTCGAATTCCAAAATTCCAATCTTAGGTTTGTAATTTTGGTACATCAAGGTATATCACGCATGTTCAAAAGTATCGTTATCTCATAGTCCAAACTGTGAAACAAATTGATCAACCATGAGTGCACACACTATTGACCATATATAACTCAGTTACGCTAAAGTCCCTCAAATATAGACACCTCACTCTTTATCTGAAGCCAACCCCCCTCCCCCCACGTCGCCCCCAACACACACAAGTCGTTCACTCCCCCAGACACGAACACATGAGCACATTAACACCCCCTCTCTTCTAAAGTCCGGACCCCAATATAGGTCTCTATCACTTTGTCTCTCGGGTATGCACCCATCTCTTCCCCCACTCTCTAGGTCTCACGGCATCTCTCTTTCCCAAGAACACACACTATGTAGAGTGTATCGTTCCCATACACACAAAACGTCGCCCCCAAACGTCTATCTCCCTAGTTATGTGGTTCTCCCACACACACCTCACACACCACCATGACTGCAAACAAGCAAACTTTGTCTCCTTGTGCACCACTCTCCTCTTTCTATCTCTCCCAAATGCGGACCCGCCCCAGCTCCTTCCCTGTATACATACATGTCGTGACTCTTTCCATAGTTCCTAATGTATCATCGTTCTCAATCTCACACGTTGTTCTCTACACCATCTATTCTAGATCTCTCATGAAGTCCCTATCGCAGACACGAGGACTCGCTTCCCTTGCGTCTCTGTACATAGGCCGATTTCAAACAACATCAACATTGTCTCCCTATCTATACGCCACTTCTGCACACAAACGACCTCTCTCCCCCTCTTCCTCTCTCTCTCCATCGCTAGCTCTCTCTCTCTCTCTCTCTCTCGCTCTCACACCCCTCCCACTAACACTTGATGTCTCTTCCAAATAGTCTGCTCCCCGCCCACACCCATGCTATCCCGCTACTACACATGCCTTTGTCTCTCTTTGACACACATGTCACACCATTCCCCCTTCCCTTATACTAGGTTTACACCATTAGTGGTCTCTCTACTCAACATACACACACTCCCTCTCACACACAAACGCGCGCACAAACACACAAACACACACGCACAAACACCCATCTATCTGGATCCTTCTTTTAAGACACACACCCTTGCATATTCTCTCCAGCTCTAGGTATGTATATATGCCCCTCTCTCTAGCTCCGATGCACACCAAAATTCTCCATCTCTCTAACTCACATCTCTCCCCATGTCCGCATGTGTATCTCACACACTCACTGTCTGATTATGTCTATGTGTCTCCATGTTACACAACACAAAGCCCCATGTACATGTCTCTCTCTATCCTCTACACACATAGACAAAAAGAATCTCTTATCTTTGCCTCAGTCTCAGCACATACCACCCATGCACACTGTCTCTCTCTCGCAAACACGCTCAACAAGGTTTTCCCTGTGAATAACTTACCGTCTATTCATCAACAGTCGTGGCCGTACGGCGAACACGAGACATGAAAAATAATAAATCTACACGTGCGTAGACCACCTAGTATGACTACTAGGATTGGAGCAAGCCGAAAGCGCGCCGCCGTCACCCCGTCCTTATCGGCGACGGGAAAACCTTTGTTTTACACAGTCGAGAAGTCATTGTGCTAAGGCCCCACATGCTGAGCCGTTGAATAGAATGTAGATCCTAGTTTACGGAAACAAGTATCGATAATACGTTTGTATCTCCATACTTATATTTCTTCTCTTATAAAAAAACCGAGTTGGCGATGATGGTACGCGTGCCATCTTGCAATATAGACCGTCCGATCTATATCTGACGGATAGAAATTAAACTAAAAGATACCCGCACCTCTCTCCACATTTGCAGACAAGGCCTTCCCTCATTCATCCTTATCTCCAACAACCTCATTGTTGAGCAATTAAAAAAGGAAGCCTTTGGAACAAACTGGCATGGTGGTTGCTGCCGGTGTCGTCCATCCCCATGCCTCTGCTCAGTCCGACCACCAATCACCACCACGCCCCACTCCTCTTCACCTTATCTCCTCTTTCTCGAGATATCATTAGTTTTTACACATGGGATTTCTCCCGCGTGGGTCAATCACAACAAGTGTTTTATAAAAAAATGCATCTTGATGTTCCGTGCAATGCACGGACATCTTGCTAGTACTCATATAGAAGACTAAGTTGGGGATGATGGTGTGTCTGCCATCCGTCATTTCTGACCATTAGATCTACATCTAACGACTGTGAGGTAAGTTGTTGCCTTTTCTCACCAACATCCCACTTGTCTACAAATTTATAGAAAAACCCATAATTAGTATCTTAAAACCAACCACATCCCTTCCTCACCTCACCAAAACAGCCCAAGGAATATATTCTGATTGAAACATAATATATCTCTAGTGATATATGTATATCAAAATTAGAGTATTTGTATCAAGTTTGTGAATTAGTATTATTGTAATTATGATTCGTCGCAACACACATGAACATTGCTAGTATTTCCAACCATGCAAAAAAATGCTAGTATTTCCATAGTTTTGAGTTTTTCCATCAAGATATTAGCCACTAATGGTTGATATTTAGTTTCAATCACGTACACGTAGGCACTATGTAACTAGCTTTGCTTATTGGCTTCCAAATCATAACTTCCACTCCTACTTACAGTATGTGGAGTATTTAAAAAAACTACCACTTTCAACCAGCCCTAGGAAGAAACTATTGTACAAAAACTAGCAAAAACATACCCAAAATTTCTTAATCCGCGCCAAAAACTACTACCTAGTGCCGATTAGGCTTATTTAAACCCCTTTATGATAGGGTTGGACCGCACATCCGTGTTGAGGAGGCAGCTAAAACCAACACATTTTGTTTGACTATTAACACGAGGGACCCACATCTGACCTTCTATCCTGTTATCCCCCCTCAAATCATTATTTTCCTGAACATTACTTCAAACAGTACTGATGCGTGTTCGTCGGTGGCGCCGGTGATGAGCGAGTTGGCCGCCTTTCCGCCGGACGGGCCGGACGCCGCGCTGGCCTCCACACGGGTTGGCAGGCTGGCCGGAGCGTGACTCACGCGTGAGCTAGCAGCCGCGCTGGCCTTTGCTCGAGCCAGATGGCTGGCCTTAGCGCGGCGTGTGCGAGCAAGCCGCCGCACCGCCGTGCCAATCTAGCTAGCAAACCTTGCAGACAAGCAGCTGGATGCATCCAGCAGGGTGTGTGCTATCTTGGCTAGCTAGCGGCCGCGAGCGCCGGACGGAGCTGGCATCCGGGCTGCCGCAAGATGGGCTCCGCACCGCCGGCGGTTTTGACCTCGCCTTCTACTAGCGGCGGTAGTTGCGTCCCATGGTCGAGGATGACTAGGTGGACAAGCCGGAGGTAGGAGGTCACTCGGGGATTTTTGTGCAGACTGACATGTAGGTCCCACAAGTCATAACGCCTAACTTGCTCGTCGAATAGAAGGCGTTGACTTAAGGGGCGACATGGGCTGAAACGTTCCTATAACAGCACTTTGTAGAGTAGTCGTTTCTTGGTAGGGCTGGTTGGTAAGGTCATGTACAATGAGTACTACTAGTGGTAGTCTTATCTTAAGTCTGCCACATATGCAAGTGGTAGTAGTTTCTTGGCATTATTAGTGGTTTCTTATAAGGAACAATGTACTAGCGACAAAAGGCGATTCTAAGTTGCGTTGTACTACAACGAGTACTACAAGTGGTCGTGGGAGTGTATACCTCGTTTTGTGGGTTCGATCCCGGCCGAACGCACGGCGGCCTTTTTTTAAATAGTAACTTCACTGCGAGCCAATATTGTTCACTGGTACTTTGAGTTTTGAAGTCGAACGGACGTGTCGCACCACAATCTGGGTGCACTCGATAGCCCAGCCATGTGATCGGGTTTTCCTTCCCATCGTCTCGTGGCTCGCGTGCTCGCCTAGCCGCACCTCGCTTGCAGCTTCCTCATCAGCTAGTAGCATATTCAAACTAGCGCCTCCCAATTAAGCCCGAGGAGTCGGAAAAGCCTGGCGCGGCATTGGGAACTGTGCAATATGGCTCTGTATGTAAAGTGCTAGTACTCTACTACTCTGTAGCTTGAGGCGTTGCATGCATGGACTTCACTCCATTATCGTCTCTATAAAAGAACTCTTGATGTGATTTTTTTTGTTTTGAAACGGAGGCAAAAGCTTTGCCTCATCTCATTCATAAAGAAGGAACTACTAACAAAGTTCGACGAGATCCATTGCACCTCCACAAATGGAAGCGAAAAGCCTAGTCTCGCTGTATCAAATAACTCAAATGTTCTGCCCCTGCAGTAACCGTCGCTGATAAACAGGCTGCTAGTGTGTGCATGAGAGGAGCGGCTGAGTAGGCCAGCTACGCGCTTGAATAGAGCACCGAGAGTACCCACTACGCAGGTGTACTTTCCCTGCATTGATAGTATAGCGATGGTTCTAGAGAACAGCAGTACCCTCCACTTCCAACTGTAGCTCCTTGGCCCTGAGATTCAAGAGTTCAAAACTGGTGCACTATACTAGAAGTACAGTACATTGCACTACTAGTTGAGAAAGTAGTACTAGTACTGCTATAGTATGAGTACGTAGTAAATAATAGCATCACCCCTTCGCTAAGGAACGATCGAGGAGCTACAGTTGGAAGGGACGAGGCCCTGAGGTTACTACGCTCTTATATCCTCCTCGCCAGTTCCCCTCCCCCCCCAAAGAGAAGGCAGTTCGTCGCTGCTCCCATAGATTCGCCAGGAGATTCTCCTCCTTGTCGGGGCTGGGAGACCTTGGACGATGATCCTCTGTGAGAAATCGCACGCCGCTCCGACGTCCTCACCGCCGCAAGACTCGGTGCTTCCTGCACCAACCTTTTCAAGACGGTGCTTAAACAGGCTTGGGAAAAGGCCATGCTTGTTGGTCTTCCATGCGTCCTCGAGGAGAAGGTTCTTCTATGGGACAATCCTTCGAACAGTCCACCGCTCCCTGGGCATGGTTGCACGTTGACTCCGCTAGAGTTGCCGACATTGAGAGGTAGTCGGATTTTGTCCGATGAGCAGGTCAGTCATGGAATTTGATCATGTAGTACTTAGTTATTCCATTTCCATCCCGTAATTTCTCCGTTGCCCACCGTCTTATATATAGGTCTGGGTCGGTGCCAACGAAGATTGGCTTGCATACCTCCGGCCGGATACCACCATCATTTTGCACAACATCCACAGCAGTGCGGCCGTTCCCATAGACCCCTTCTCCACCATTGGGATCGGCCTTCCGGACTGGCTGGCCTTGAATACGTACGATGATGCCTACATGAGATTGAAGAAGATAGCAATTGCGGACCCGCCGACAAAGCGACGCGGCTACGACGATTACTATCTTATCGCGGTGTTCGACATATGGATTGACATCAATAGAAGAGGCAGTAACGACAGACAGGACAGAGGCTGGCGCATGTTGGTCGTGGCAGATTTGTTCCATCTAGGCCACATCTTCGCGGTGACAAGCTAGGGGACTTGTTTCATCTGGTTGCCATCATACGGTACGGGAGATTACAAACGGAATGGACAAACCATCATTTGCATCCCTAACGGTACTCCATTATTTTGCAGGGACCAGTCATCCCCCGATCAAAATAAGATCGCCGATCCTGGATGTGCTTTCGCATCCGCGAATCGGTCTAACCCGGAACCTTGTAGCTGACTTTGGCATCTTGGGATCAACTATCTTAGCAGTCGTTACCCATGGTACCACTGATGTGCAACATGGTCATACAATCTACCACGATCGGACCGTCACCACCTACCCAGGTATTCCATTTATTATTATATTTTTTTAACCCTCTCGCCTTCTCTTTCATTGTTGTACCACTTACTAAAACTAGTAGGAGTACCTTTTACCTTGGAGGATGCGGATAACTAGCTAGGCCCTTGAAGACTTGAACCCACTAGCTCCCACCATTTTTTGTTTTTCCATGTCTTACTATCTCATCCATGTAGCCAAGAGTGGCTATATATAATAAGCTGGTTATTTTACTTCCTCTATACCGGAGTAGTACTATTTTTTGCATAGTATTACCGACCGCCATATTTGAGCACAACATTATTATGCATGGACCTTGACTATGCACGTCACCATGTGTCTAGATCTGAGATGCCGCGTGTACCAGATGAACGGCGCCGAGTTCGACCCCCGTGGTGCTACGTGGGTGCCGAGGAACACTCTTGGAGAGTACTCGCTTTTCATTGGGGACAGCTACCCCATTGTGAAGCGGATGCCACCTTCCGTGAGCGGCAATGAAGGCCTGCCGTTCATGAAACATGGTTGTGTCTTCAGTGCGCCCCACCGGATGAACGACATGCTGGGACACACTATCCCTGATTTATGCCGCTTCAGCTTGGATCAGTCTCCATCGTGTGCAACCGGACTAGAAAGCTGCGACAATGATTCCCATTGCCCACCACTATGGATCATGCCATCCATGAAGAACACCTGGGACTGGAACCTGGAGGAGGACATGTAGCCCATCTATAATGTGTAAGTGGAGTATGGTAAATTGTGAATGGTAGCGCTGTGAATATATGTAGACTAGTCGTGCACAAATTTATCACATGAATTGGAGATGAACTTGTGTGGCATACTAGCATTTGTCCTTTAGAATTTATTACTAGTAAATGTGTTATGTGTACGTGCAACTTGTGTGGTTGTTGCACGGGCTCCAACACGCTCTTTGAGAAAAAAAAGGTGGCACAACTTTGGATATAGGTGACGTGGCGGCATCATACAGTAGCATCGTTCTCTATAGTTGTAGTATACTCCTACTAGGACGACAACTCCTATAAAACCTTGCGCTTGGCTCTTTGCCTCTTCAGGAGGTTCAATAGTTCGTACTCGTGTGAACCTTGCACTCGGCTCTTCGCCTCTTCGGAAGGTCCAACAATGATGATACTACAGTATAATATGCTTCTGGCAATCTGACACTGATTGAACTGCTGCACGTCCACTGCGAGGGTGAGGGTGAGGGAGAGGGAGAGGGCGTTGTAGTCAAAACCCTCTCCTCGTCCCGCGAGCCACCGTGCGCGTGGGCAAGGGAGAGGAATAGTAAGCAAGCTTCTCCTCGTTCGGCGAGTTGACGGGACACATCAAAGCAGTACTAGTACTAGTCGATACTGCGTACTTTCTAGTTAATATGGCTTAATTTGAAATGAGAAAAATACACTGGCAGTCAATGTATGTAACAATACGCTCTTTACGGTCACTATATAGTTTTGCGTTGATTATACGATCACTAGCTCATCGTAGAGCAATGCATTGCACCCTACTGACCGGCCACATAGTCGACGTGGCACTTTGTTGACTGATTAAATTGTCACCTGGTTTCTGGGTCCCACCTGTCAGTTGGCAGAGCAAAGAAATCAGTTAAACAAAACTTTACGCAGGCGCGACAGGAGTCTAACCCTTGCGCGAATCACCCTAGCTGTGTAAGTGAGTGCATGCAGGTGTACTCCCTCGGTCTTCCAACAAAGAGTGTACATCGGCTAAAAAACAAAGAGTGTACATCTACACTTCCAATGCATTTAGCCTTTAATCTAAATCGATATTGATTGACTAATGCACCAACTTGTGCTCTAGCTATAGGCTACATGTCTATCCTTCATTATAGCATGCAACAACCTTCATTTAATCTTCTTCTCTCAATGGTTGCATGCACACATAAGTTTGTTACTTTTGGGTGTTAATTATGCCCTGTCATTGTGTAAATCTCCAAATGTACAGTCTTTCACAGACGTAGGGAGTAGGTTGAGCACTTGAGCATGAGCGTGTGTGTTGCATCGTGTGGTGTGTGCCGCATGGGTGCGTGAGTGTTGCGTGCGTCCATTTGTACGTGTGAGTGTTGCATGTTGCATGCATGCATGCATGAGGCTTTTACTCCCTCCCATTGACATGTTCATATTTCAAGCTTCATTAAAACGTTGCATGCAAGAATTAAGAGATAAACTCACGAATGCAAGTAAAAGTTTTGGTCATTTGTTCCTCAGGCATGCATTCCAATTAATACATTCGTAAACACAATTTTCTTGAGGAAAACGAGCCCATTATTGAGTACTTTCAGAAAAAAAATCTTCGGGCACTCATCATTTACGACTACATTGGTTGATGTTTTTTTGACTTGTATATAAACCTCCATCCTGGATTAATGGTCCCCTTCATACTTAGTGTAAAATTTTGACCGTAAATTTAACTAACAAAGTGTCAGTGCATGTCATAAAAAACTATACCATTAAAAACTATGTTCAAATACGAATCCAGTGATATGATTTTTGGTGAAATGCATTATCATTTTATTAGTTAAATACTCCATCCATCTAGGTGTATAAGTCACTTTACGGAAACCAAATAATCCCAAAACACTTAGGCGCGGTGCATTAACTCCCACCTTGTTTCTTGACATATCAACCAATAAGAGATGGGCGTGCATGTTTTTAATGACTCGAGACTACCAAACAGGACATGCAATGGTTAGTTCATTGCATGCAATGCTATTAATTACTCCCTGTGTTCCCAAATATTTGTCCTTCTAGAGATTTCAACGAGTGACTACGTACGGAGCAAAATGAGTGAATCTACACTCTAAAATATGTCTACATACATCCGTATGTTGTATTCCATTTGAATGTGTAAAAAGACTTACTCCCTCCGTCTAGGTGTGTAAGTCATCTTCCGAAAACCAAATAATCCCAAAACACTTAGGCACAGTACATTAACTCCTTCCTCGTCTCTTGTTTCATGACATATCAACCAATAAGAGATGTGGGTCGTGCATGCTTTCAATGGCTTGAGAATTTCAAACATGACATGCAGTGGTTAAATTAATTGCTTGCAATGCTATTAACTAGAAAAAAACATTAAGTTCTCTCATTTTCCCCTCCGCCTTGGTCGCGATGCACAACCTAAGATGACTTATACACCTAGACGGAGGGAGTATATTTAGGAACAGAGGGAGTAGCAAATAAACATTAAGTTCTCTTGTTTTTCCCTCCTTGGTCACGGTGCACAACCAAAGATGACTTATTCACCTGGATGGAGGGAGTAGATGGTCAAAGTTTGACACAAAATTAATGCATTGGTAAACACAATTTTTTGTGGAAAATGAGTGCATTAATTGAGTGTTTTTGCAAACTACAAAAATTATTCCACCACTCATCATCTACCTTGGTTGATGAGATTTTTGAATTGAGCCCTATAAACCGGAAGGGAGGTAGTACGAGTACTCCTACATTACTGGCGCCGGGTGCCTTGGCCAATGTTTCATCTTGTTGGACAGGATGAGCGTACAGGCATAGGGATACTGTAGATAGGAAGTCTTCCCGATCCATTATTCCCCATCTCGGTCAGAGAGAACTATTCAACTAGTCTTCCTAGTGAAGTAACAATACACCCTGCAGTACATGGAACACTTAATTAATAAGTTGAACCAGCGTGTAGGTGTTACTAAATCAGCCTTACCCAGTACTGCCATCATGTTTGCCAGTGGAGCACGCTTCCGCAAATATGCCTACGCACCTCTCTCTTCCATTAACTGACAAATGGGCCCTCTTGAGGTAGACCCACATGTCATCAGCGTAACTATTTACACTCCAAAGGACGGTATATCCTGGTAGTAGTACTAGTAGAATTGAGATTTAATGCACTTTCTTCCCCGTCTTTCACTCTACTTCCTCCTCTCTTCTTCTTCCTCCTCTCTTCCCCATCGTCGGCCGCACACCATTTCCCCCCGCTCACTAACTGGTGTGTGTCGGTCCTAAACAAACGGTTTTTAACCCCTTTCCGCGACGGCCTTCGGAACTGTCGCCAAGTGAGTGTGTGCGATAGGGGGTCCTTCCCACACGACCCAGAAACCGTCGAGGTTATGGAACAGTGATCGAGAGGCCTTCCAAAATGTAATCGTGTGCGATGAAACACACACTCAATTCTTGCGCACGTGTGGTATCGGTGATTAAGCATTTCTAATGATGCAGTGAAACCATATGGTCTGTCATAACCAACCGTATGGGAAACAATATGTAAGGCACACGGGCCAACATATGAACCGTGTGTGATTTGTGCCCTATCGCACATGAGTTTTCTGCGTAACCGATCTGCCATGCTAGACTCCATCGCACACGTTTTCCAACAATTACCGTCTGTGATAATGTTCTATCACAAACGGTTCAGGAGCCCCTTCGCACACATACAAGTGCTGCAGACCATTTGTGATTTGTTAGGTATCACCGACGGTTGCCGCAAGAGTGACGTGTGCTTTTCGTTTGGGATCCTACACGTTTCCTGAAAAAAATACGACTGGGATTGTATTTTGCATTGGGCACGGTTTACTCCCAGTTCTCATGTGCGATAACGCGATATCACCAACGGTTCTGGAGAACCTACGCACATGTAGTAGCACTGCGAATCATTTGCGATCTGCTGTGTATCACTGATGGTTCCAATACGATTGACGTACGCTTTCCGATGTGGATCGCACACACTCATTTAGTTGAACCGTGTGTGGAGCAATTGCCAGGTTAAAACAAAAATAGCCCATTTTGAATCGGCACGCAAAAAGCAAATTCGCCACAATATTCAATTGAACAAATAAACAAAAATATCCCATTTTGAATCGGCACGCAAAAAGCAAACTCGCCACAATATTCATTTGAACAAATAGTGTCCACAGGAATAACATTCATCAGATTTCGCAACAATTGCAATTGAACATATGGTAGCTAAATTCCAATGATTTGTCCACACATATATGCATTACATAATTAATCATAGTGTACGAAATATGAAGACCTCATCAGATGGAAAACAATGGATCCATGCGTTATATGTTTAGTGGCTAACTCTTACTCAATGTTTCAGGAGAACGCATGCTGAAATCTTCATTATCTCCAGTGGGATTGATGTAGTGATCCAGGAAGAGGTCGCTGATAAATCTCCGAACCATCAGCAATTCACCAGCCGGGACCGGTTTAGGGGTCCTCGGTTTTCAGATGAGCTGCAGTATTTTTAAGATCAGAATGTGCCATATGAGTGGAATAGAAGATATTAATTAAGATAGACTTACTGGTACTAATTCGCGAGGATCGTCACAACTATCAGCAGATTTGCAGATGGAGATCATGTGTCTGCAAACATAGTATCCACAAAGGTTGGTCCCTGCTTCTTGCTGAGGAGACTGAAATTTTTTGTACAAAATTAGTCATGTATTTGTCCTGTTAGGAACAACCTAACTGGTGTTAGATGTACTATTTTTTCTTTGGACAAAATAGAAAGAGGTTTATTTAGAAGCTTGAACATTTGACTAGCGTAAGGAACATTTGACTAACTGTTGGATATTTTTTTTGAAAATAATGGATTTCGATGTGTTACTGGAGAAACGATCTCGTGCTGCAGAGGTAGTTTCCTCTTGAACAGGTTCCCTGTTTTAGTTTCCCACAATGCGAGCACACTGCAAATGATGATGAATTTTGACAACATCAATTATTGAACCAGATATGAATGCAAATTAATTTCAACATCATAGAATTCAATACCTATCCAATAATTGCTGAAGATGTGTCGGATCCTAAGCGTTTGTTGAATCTCTGAGAGAATTGATGTAGTAAACTGTGTTCTTGTTTGGAACAATGAATACCAATATCTAGTGATTGCTACATATTAAGAAAGCCATGAACTTACGAATGATGTCGAAATCTGAAAGACAATCAGTGTATGCATGGTTGTTTACTTGACTTACCCTTCATGATATGGCCAGAGAAATGATTCTGCGTGGGACATGTTTTCGAAGATACGGACGACCGTGTTAACGGCCCAGTCCCGTCGGTCCTTTTCATGTAATGTTGTGCCATTTGCTAATGCAGGATCTATGAAATACACACTCTCACTTTGTCTTCTCTGCGCGTTCAATCCCCTGAGAGGAATAAAATGCAGTTAGTTGTTTATCATTTACAGCCTTGTATGGAGAAGTTGATCAGAGTTTGTTAAGTACTTACAAAATCACGCATCTAACAAGAGTGGCATCGAGCACGTTGAAGTTGAAGAAGAGATGTAAGTCCTCGAAACACACAATGATGGAACCAGCATCGTGTCGGAAATGATCTCTCTCGTAGTGGACTAGCAAATGGTGATGACCTTCTGACATTTGATCCATGCAATATTCATGTAACTCGCGGCAACTGGAGCTGCACTCATCAAAGTATTCTCCAACAAGAAATGGCTGGCCATGGACGTAATTGCGTGCTTCAAGTACATCTGCTTTTCTTTTAGCAAGCAACAATTTTACTTGTTCATCATCCATGGCGACAGAAATAATATTACTCCTCGATTCGAACAAGCTGTTGTTAATTTGGTTTTGGGCGATGAGTGCTTTAAGTAAGAGGCAATCGTTCTCTTTCCTCTTCACTTTCCCGCTGCGCTTCCTCGTGGTCGTGGGTGTAGCCTTTTTGGCCACTTCCTTCTTAGTACTTGAAGCATTTCTGGCAGAACGTCTGGTTGCCTGCACGGTAGACTGCCGAGAAGATGGTGAAGCTTGGACGGACTTATTAGCAGACTGTTTATCTATGCTGGACCGCTAAGCTGGCGGTGCTGCAGTGACGGACTGGTGGGCTGTAGGAGCAAAGGCATCAGACCGCTGACCATGCATTGAAGCTACGTCGGGTTTCTGCGCAGGTGGTGCCAACTTGTCGGTGTGCTGAGGAGGCCGTGCCAACGCGTTGGTTTGTTGAGCAGGAAGTGCTGACGCATTAGTATGCTGATCACGCACCTGCGGACCGATGGACTGATGAGCAGTCGGTTCTGGACCTACAGACTGCTTAGGAGGCGGTTCCGAAGCATCAGACTGCTTAGCAGTCTATTCCACCAGGTTGGTCTGCTGAGCATGTGCTGCAGCTGGGTCTCCCCCCGCTGCTTCAGCAGCCGGCATCTGAACCGGTGGTGCGTCATCAGCAGTTGTAGGCCTTGCCACTGGCTGCTTTGGGGCGGAGGATGACATGGCATGTACGCCACAAAGTTGGTCCAGCTGATCACAGGTTGATGCATCAGCCAGCGAGAGCTGCTCTGGCAAGGAGAGCTTCACCGGTTGAGGGGCGACAGTGGTTGCTCTTGGCGAGGCTTCGGGAATCTCATCGATGAACTCTATTTCCTTTCATGGCCACTGGATGTGATGTAACAGTGTTTCTCCCAAGGTCCTTTCCTCATCGAAGTCTCCTAGGACATTCTTCAGGGAAAATTCATTGAATCCAGGCTTTACTTTAGTCACATAGCACTTCACGCAGTCCGGCTTCAATGGCACATTGCCAAGAAGAGGCCATCTTCCAAGAAGGGTGGGCAAACCCAGGCTGTTGCACATTTTAATGTACCTTCATAATGTGTAAGCACGCCCTTCAGTCTGTCTTTCATTCCTGATAGATCAGATATAGCATCATCACGAGCAGTTGCAGTCTCAGTGTTGCTGGGTTTATCTGATGCACAACTACTCATGTGTAGTGTTGTTGCGCAATAAGCAGCATCATCCATGCCCGCCTCTGAGGGAGTCCTAGACTAAGGGGTCCTCGGGCATCCGGCCTGTTAGCCATGGGCCGGACTGATGGGTTGTGAATATACGAAGACCGAAAACTGCACCCGTGTCCGGATGGGACTCTCCTTGGCGTGGAAGGCAAGCTTGGCGGTCAAATATGTAGATTCCTTTCTTTGTAACCGACCATGTGTAACCCTAGATCCTCCCAGTGTCTATATAAACCGGAGGACTTAGTCCGGAGAGGAGAGATTCATGACCATAGTCATACAGGCTAGGCTTTTAGGGTTTAGCCATTACGATCTCGTGGTAGATCAACTCTTGTAATACTCATATTCACCAAGATCAATCAAGCAGGAAGTAGGGTATTACCTCCATAGAGAGGGCCCGAACCTGGGTAAACATCGTGCCCCCTGTCTCTTGTTACCATCAACCTTAGACGCACACTTCGGGACCCCCTACCCGAGATTTGCCGGTTTTGACACCAACATTGGTGCTTTCATTGAGAGTTCCACTGTGCCATTCCCAAAAGGTTTGATGGCCCCTTCAATCATCAACAATGACGCTGTCCAAGGAGAAACTTTCCTCCCCGGACAGATCTTCGTGTTCGGCGGCTTCGCACTGCGGGCCAACTCGTTTGGCCGTTTGGAGCAGATCGATAGCTACGCCCCTGGCCATCAAGTCAGATTTGGGAGCTTGAACTATGTCGCGGACATCCGTGGAGATTTGATCTTCGCCGGATTCGAGACCGCGGCGACCGCTCCTGGTCACCTCGATGAACATGACCTAAATCTGTCATCAGACCGCATCTAGGAGATAGCTCCTGTAACTGCTCTAGGCTTAGATCCGGAGCATACTGCGCCATCCAAGGACGGGAGGCTCAACCCCACCACGGAGGCCACAGATTCCCCGGCGTTGGAGCCGCACATAGACTTAACCTCACACGATATCTGTGTCACCGAAACTCCGGACTCATTTCTGGCTATAAGTTCCGAACCATGCGCATCCGCGGACGCCGAGCTTGATCAGTTATCGATCTTTGAATTCAGCGCCGCTGACATCTTCCAGCACTCACCCTTTGGCGATGTGCTAAACTCATTAAAAAACCTGTCCTTGGCGAGGGACTCAAAGCTGAACTATATCCGGTTTGAACTGGAGGCTGATGATGAGGGAGAATGTCGCTTCCCACCCACCACCCACTTCATAGCCACTGTCGAGGATTTAACCGACACGCTTGATTACGGCTCCGAACACATCGACGGTATGGACAACAATGCCGAGGAGGAGCAAAACCAAAATCCACCATTTACGGGACGCTGGACGGCCACTTCTTCATACGATGTGTACATGGTGGATACAACCAAAACAACCAACGACGATGACAAAGAAAATACAGTCGAGAATAAACCTCCTGAGACACAGCAAAAACGCCGGCGTCCTCGGCGCCGCTCTAAGTCACGTCGTTCAAAAGACAGCAATACTGGCACCGGAGAAAATAATACTTCGGACGATGCCGAAAACAATGAAGACCCTGCTGAGGTAACATCCGAACAGGAGGAGCAAGAAAACGGGCACGCTAGCCCCGACGAACAGGCCAGGTCCAACGACTCGGAGGACGGTAGTTATCGTCCGCTCTCCGAGGATGAGGAAAGCCTCGGCAACGAAGATTTCATCGTGCCAAAGGAACCTCTCGAGCAGGAGCGCTTCAAGCGCCAGCTAATAGCCACCGCAAGGAGCCTGGAAAAGAAGCAGCAGCAGCTTCAAGCTGACCAAGATCTGCTCGACGACATGTGGACTGATGTTCTGGCAGCCGAGGAATACAGCCTCAGACGCCCAGCCAAGAGTTACCCGATGCACAGATTGCTACCTCAGTTCGACGAAGAGGTGCCGGAGCCCATACCTCCCTCGCGTATTGCGGCCGATCGACCACTACGCGGATGGGGCAGTGCGGCGGATCGACCACCACGCGGTCGGGATAGAGCGGCAACTCAGGCCGAACAACAGCCCGCCCCACCGCCACATAAAAATAGAGACAAAACAGTTCGGGGTCATACATATGACCTTCGGCAGGACCTGGATAGTAGAGAAGGATATACCAGATCAATTTACGGATCGCGAGGACGTTCCTCGACACACGATGATGGCTACCTATTCGGACGTGGCAAACCTAGTCACGCCCGGGCCGACAACCGCAGACGGACTCCATCTGAGTTACGTCGCGATGCGGCCAGGTATAGAGGCGCCGCAAACCCCCTTTGCTTCACTGATGAAGTAATGGATCACGAATTCCCCGAAGGGTTCAAACCCGTGAATATTGAATCATATGACGGGACAACTGATCCCGCGGTATGGATCAAGGACTTTACCCTCCACATCCACATGGCCCGCGGAGATGACCTCCACGCTATCAAATACCTCCCACTAAAGCTTAAAGGACCAGCTCGACACTGGTTAAACAGCCTGCCTGAAAATTTCATCGGCAGCTGGGAGGACTGGGAAGAAGCCTTCCTCGACAACTTCCAAGGTACATATGTCCGGCCACCAGACGCCGATGACTTAGGCCACATAGTTCAACAGCCTGGAGAATCAGCTAGGAAATTCTGGACTAGGTTCCTAACCAAAAAGAACCAGATCATCGACTGTCCGGATGCCGAAGCCCTAGCGGCCTTTAAACATAGCATCCGCAACGAATGGCTCGCCCGCCACCTCGGCCAAGAAAAGCCAAAATCTAAGGCAGGCCTTACGGCACTCATGACCCGCCTTTGCGTGGGTGAGGATAGCTGGCTGGCTCGTAGTAAAAACACAGGCAGCGAGGTAGGCCCCTCCGAAGTCAAAAACGGCAACAGCAAGCTCCGACGTAACAGACACAAACGCCGAAGCAATGGTGATAATACCGACGACACTACAGTCAACGCCGGATTCAGCGGCTCCAAGTCCAGCCAGCGGAAGAAACCATACAAAAGAAACAATCAGGGACCATCCAGCCTGGACCGCATACTCGATCGCCCGTGCCAGATACATGGCACCCCAGACAAACCAGCCAATCATACCAACAGAGATTGTTGGGATTTTAAACAGGCCGGCAAATTAAACGTCTAGAACAGGGAAAAGGGATCACAAAGCGAGGACAACGACGAGGAGCCCCGGCAACCGAACACAGGGGGACAGAAGAAGTTTCCCCCTCAAGTCAAAACAGTGAAGATGATATATGCTACACACATCCCCAAAAGGGAGCGTAAGCGCGCACTAAGGGACGTCTACGCGATAGAGCAAGTCACCCCAAAATTCAACCCATGGTCGTCATTCCCGATCACCTTTGATCATCAGGATCATCCGACTCGTATCCGTCATGGCGGTTCAGCCGCGCTAGTCATCGACCCTATCATTGATGGATTTCACCTGATGCGCGTCCTTATGGACGGGGGTAGCAGCCTCAATCTGCTCTATCAGGACACAGTGCGCAAAATGGGCATTAATCCATCACGGATCAAACCCACAAATACTACCTTCAAAGGAGTCATACCAGGTGTAGAGGCCCGCTGTACGGGCTCAGTCACGCTAGAGGTTGTTTTCGGATCTCCGGACAATTTCCGCAGCGAGGAGTTAATCTTCGACATCGTCTCCTTTCGCAGCGGCTATCACGCACTGTCGGACGGACCGCATTCGCTCGATTCAACGCAGTGCCACACTATGCTTATCTCAAGCTCATGATGCCCGGTCCATGTGGCGTCATAACGGTCAATGGAAATACGGAAAGCTCCCTCCATACAGAAGAGCACACAGCTGCCTTAGCAGCAGAAGTACAGAGTGGCCTTCTCAAGCAGAACCTTAATTCGGCTGCCGAGCCCACGGACACCATCAAGAGGGTCCGAACTACCCTGCAGCAGGAGAGCTCGACTCATCAAGAGCTAGACTAGCAATTCGGCCTCCGTCTCAGTCCTGGTCAAGTGGTGGCATTCGCACCGCGTGTACATAACTACGCGCTCAAAATTCCATTGGCATCGACGGAGGCATAGCTAGCTTGTGATCTACAGTACGGCTCAACCGACACCAGATACACACATACTATAACTTTTATTCATTTCCTTTTCAGGTTTCAATCCCGCAGGCCCCTGATGTGTACTACGCAACCTTCTTCTTGTAGACGTTGTTGGGCCACTAAGTGCAGAGGTTTGTAGGACAGTAGCAAATTTCCCTCAAGTGGATGACCTAAGGTTTATCAATCCGTGGGAGGCGTAGGATGAAGATGGTCTCTCTCAAACAACCCTGCAACCAAACAACAAAGAGTCTCTTGTGTCCCCAACACACCCAATACAATGGTAAATTGTATAGGTGCACTAGTCCGGCGGAGAGATGGTGATACAACTGCAATATGGATGGTAGATATAGGTTTTTCTAATCTGAAAATATAAAAACAGCAAGGTAACTAATAATAAAAGTGAGCGTAAACGGTATTGCAATGCTAGGAGACAAGGCCTAGGATTCATACTTTCACTAGTGCAAGTTCTCTCAACAATAATAACATAATTGGATCACATAACTATCCCTCAACATGCAACAAAGAGTCACTCCAAAGCCACTAATAGTGGAGAACAAACGAAGAGATTATGGTAGGGTATGAAACCACCTCAATGTTATTCTTTCCGATCAATCCATTGGGCTATTCCTATAAGTGTCACAAACAGCCCTAGAGTTCGTAGTAAAATAACACCTTAAGACACACATCAACCAAAACCCTAATGTCACCTAGATACTCCAATGTCACCTCAAGTATCCGAGGGTATGATTATACGATATGCATCACACAATCTCAGATTCATCTATTCAACCAACACATAGAACCTCAAAGAGTGCCCCAAAGTTTCTACCGGAGAGTCAAGACGAAAACATGTGCCAACCCCTATGCATAGGTTAATGGGCGGAACCCGCAAGTTGATCACCAAAACATACATCAAGTGGATCACGTGATATCCCATTGTCACCACAGATAAGCACGGCAAGACATACATCAAGTGTTCTCAAATCCTCAAAGACTCAATCCGATAAGATAACTTCAAAGGGAAAACTCAATCCATTACAAGAGAGTAGAGGGGGAGAAACATCATAAGATCCAACTATAATAGCAAAGCTCGCGATACATCAAGATCGTATCACCTCAAGAACACGAGAGAGAGAGATCAAACACATAGCTACTGGTACATACGCTTAGCCCCGACGGTGAACTACTCCCTCCTCATCATGGAGAGTGTCGGGATGATGAAGATGGCCACCGGTGAGGGTTCCCCTCTCCGGCTGGGTGCCGGAACAGGGCCCCGATTGGTTTTTGGTGGCTAAAGAGGCTTGCGGCGGCGGAACACCCGATCTATTCTTTTCCCCGAAGGTTTTAGGGTATATTGGTATATATAGGAGGAAGAAATACGTCAGGGGAGCCACGAGGGGCGCACGAGGGTGGAGGGCGCGCCCAGGGGGGTGGGCGCTCCCCCTGCCTCGTGCCCTCCTCGTTGATTCCCTGACGTGCACTCCGAGTCCCCTGAATTGCTTCCGTTCCAAAAATTACTTTTCCGAAGGTTTCGTTCCGTTTGGACTCCGTTTGATATTCCTTTTCTGCGAAACACTGAAACAAGGGAAAAAGCAGGAACTGGCACTGGGCTCTGGGTTAATAGGTTAGTCCCAAAAATAATATAAAAGTGTATAGTAAAGCCCATTAATCATCCAAAACAGAATATAATATAGCATGAAGCAATAAAAAATTATAGATACGTTGGAGACGTATCAAGTATCCCCAAGCTTAATTCCTGCTCGTCCTTGAGTAGGTAAATGATAAAAACAGATTTTTTGATGCGGAATGCTACTTGGCATAATTTTTTAATGTAACCCTCTCAAATTCGGCATGAATATTCGGATCCGAAAGATTCAAGATAAAAGTTTAATATTGACATAAAAGTAGTAATACTTCGAGCATACTAACTAAGCAATTATTTCTTCTCAAAATAACATGGCCTAAGAAAGTTCATCCCTACAAAATCATATAGTTTAGTCATGCTCCATTTTCGTCACACAAGAATGCTCTCTTCATGCACAACCCCGATGACAAGCCAAGCAATTGTTTCAGACTTTAGTAATCTCAAACTTTTTCAACCTTCACGAAATACATGAGCGTGAGCCATGGATATAGCACTATGGGTGGAATAGAATATAATCATGGGGGTTATGTGGAGAAGACAAAAGGGAGAAAGTCTCACATCAAAAAGGCTAATCAATGAGCTATGGAGATGCCCATCGATTGTTGTTAATGCAAGGAGTAGGGATTGCCATGCAACAGATGCACTAGAGCTATAAATATATGAAAGCTCAACAAAAGAAAATCCAACTTGCTTGCTCACGAAGACCTAGGGCATTTCAGGAAGCCCATTGTTGGAATATACAAGCCAAGTTCTATAATGAAAAATTCCCACTAGTATATGAAAGTGACAAAACAAGAGACTCTCTATCATGAAGATTATGGTGCTACTTTGAAGCACAAGTGTGGTAAAAAAGGATAGTAACATTGTCCCTTCTCTCTTTTTCTCTCATTTTCTCTTTTTTGGGCCTTCTTTTTTTATGGCCTTTCTTTTTTTTCCTCACTTGGGACAATGCTCTAAAAATGATGATCATCACACTTCTATTTATTTACAACTCAATGATTACAACTCGATACTAGAACAAAGTATGACTCTATATGAATGCCTCCGGCGGTATACCGGGATATGCAATGAACCAAGAGTGACATGTATGAAAGAATTATGAATGGTGGATTTTCCACAAATACTATGTCAACTACATGATCATGCAAAGCAGTATGACAATGATGAATGTGTCATGATAAGCGGAACGGTGCAAAGTTGCATGGCAATATATCTCGGAATGGCTATGGAAATGCCATAATTGGTAGGTATGGTGGCTGTTTTGAGGAAGATATAAGGAGGTTTATGTGTGAAAGAGCGTATTATATCACGGGGTTTGGATGCACCAGCGAAGTTCGCACCAACTCTCAATGTGAGAAAGGGCAATGCACGGTACCGAAGAGGCTATCAATGATGGAAGGGTAAGAGTGCGTATAATCCATGGACTCAACATTAGTCATAAAGAAATCACATACTTATTGCAAAAATCTACAAGTCATCAAAAACCAAACACTACGCGCATGCTCCTAGGGGGATAGATTGGTAGGGAAAGACCATAGCTCGTCCCCGACCGCCACTCATAAGGAAGACAATCAAAGAACACCTCATGTTTCAAATTTGTTACATAACGTTTACCATACGTGCATGCTACGGGACTTGCAAACTTCAACACAAATATTTCTCAAATTCACAACTACTCAACTAGCACAACTTTAATATCACTACCTCCATATCTGAAAACAATCATCAAGCATCAAACTTCTCTTAGTATTCAACACACTCATAAGAAAGTTTTTACTAGTCTTGAATACCTAGCATATTAGGATTAAGCAAATTACCATGCTGTTTAAGACTCTCAAAATAATATAAGTGAAGCATGAGAGCATAATAGTTTCTGTAAAACAAAACCACCACCATGCTCTAAAAGATAAAAGTGATGCACTAGAGCAAAAACTATATAGCTCAAAAGATATAAGTGAAGATCAATGAGTAGTCGAATAATTATGCAACTATGTGAAGACTCTCCCATTTAATAATTTCAGATCTTGGTATTTTATTCAAACAGCAAGCAAAAGAAAATAAAACGACATTTCAAGGATAGCACTCATCAAATGAAGAAGCAAAAACTTAGGCTCAACCGATACTAACCGATAATTGTTGAAGAAGAAAGGTGGGATGCCTACCGGGGCATCCCCAAGCTTAGATGTTTGAGACTTCTTGAAATATTATCTTGGGGTGCTTTGGGCATCCCCAAGGTTGAACTTTTGCGTCTCCTTAATTCCTCTCATATCACGGTTTCCTAAACTCAAAAGCTTCATCCACACCAAACTCAACAAGAACTTGTGAGATAAGTTAGTATAAACCAATGCAAAAACCTTACCATACTCTACTGTAGCAAATAACTAAAATTATTATTCAACATTGCATACTAAATGCCTCTGCATATTTAATACTCCTATCCTCAAATAGAATCATTAAACAAGCAAACATATGCAAACAATGCAAACATAACAGCAATCTGCCAAAACAGTACAGTCTACAAAGAATGCAAGATTCATCATACTTCCCTAACTACAAAAATTATGAAAGAAAATTCCCACTGTATTAAATTTATCAGAGATTATTATGCAAAATGTTTCAACATTTTATCACATTCTGAATTTTCTAGGGAATTTTTGCAACAGCGGTAAACTTTCTGTTTTGAAACAGCAACATGTATACTTGCAAAATAAGCATGGTAAAGGCTATCCTTGACATTTTTATTGAAACTAGAGATGCAAAACATTGTTATAAATAACATCAATAAAATACTAACAAAATAAAATGACGCTCCAAGCAAAACACATATTATGTGGTGAATAAAAATATAGCTCCAAGTAAAGTTACCGATGAACGAAGACGAAAGAGGGGATGCCTTCCGGGGCATCCCCAAGCTTAGGCTCTTGCCACTCCTTATTCCATAGTCCATCGAATCTTTACCCAAAACATGAAAACTTCACAACACAAAACTTAACAGAAAATCTCATGAGCTCCGTTAGCGAAAGAAAACAAAACACCACTTCAAGGTACTGTAATGGACTAATTATTTATTTGTATTGGTTTTAAATCTAATTTATTCCAACTTCCCTATGGTTTATAAACTATTTTACTAGCCATATATTCATCAAAATAAGCAAACAACACACGAAAAACAGAATCTGTCAAAAACAGAACGGTCTGTAATAATCTGTAACTAACGCAAACTTCTGGAACTCAAAAAATTCTAAAATAAATTGTTGGACCTGAGGAATTTGTCTAGTAATAAGCTGCAAAAAGAATCAACTAAATAGCACTCTCCATTAAAAAGTTTTAGCTAATCTCGTGAGCGCTAAAGTTTCTGTTTTTTACAGCATGATCATAAAGACTTCACCCAAGTCTTCCCAAAGGTTCTACTTGGCACAAACACTAATTAAAACACAAAACCACATCTAAACAGAAGCTATATGGATTATTTATTCCTAAACAAAACCAAAAATCAAGAAACTAAAATAAAGTTGGGTTGCCTCCCAACAAGCGCTATCATTTAACGCCCCTAGCTAGGCATGATGATTTCAATGATGCTCACATAAAAGATAAGAATTGAAACATAAAGAGAGCATCATGAAGAATATGATTAGCACATTTAAGTCTAACCCACTTCCTATGCATTGGAATTTTGTGAGCAAACAACTTATGGGAACAATAATCAGCTAGCATAGGAAGGCAAAACAAGCATAACATCAGAATTTTAAGCACATATAGAGGAAACTTGATATTATTACAACTCCTACAAGCATATGATCCTCTCTCATAATAATTTTCAGTAGCATCATGAATGAATTCAACAATATAACCAGCACCTAAAGCATTCTTTTCATGATCTACTTGCATAGAAATTTTACTACTCTCCACATAAGCAAATTTCTTCTCATGAATAATAGTGGGAGCAAACTTAACAAAATAACTATCATGTGATTGAAAATTAAGATCAAGATGACAAGTTGCATGGTTATCATTATTCTTTAAAGCATACGTGTCATCACAATAATAATCATAGATAGGAGACATGCTTTCATCATAGTAAATTTGCTCATCCAAGCTTGGGGGACAAAAAATATCATCTTCATCTAACATGGCTTCCCCAAGCTTGTGGCTTTGCATATCATTAGCATCATGGGAATTCAAAGAATTCATACTAACAACATTGCAATCATGCTCATCATTCACATATTTTATGCCAAGCATTCTATGTAATTCTTCTTCTAGTACTTGAGCACAATTTACCTTCCCATCATTTTCAGGAAAGACATTAAAAAGATGAAGCATATGAGACAAACTCAATTCCATTTTTTTGTAGTTTTCTTTTATAGACTAAACTAGTAATAAAACAAGAAACAAAAAGATTCGATTGCAAGATCTAAAGATATACCTTCAAGCACTCACCTCCCCGGCAACGGCGCCAGAAACTGCTTGATGTCTACTACGCAACCTTCTTCTTGTAGACGTTGTTGGGCCTCCAAGTGCAGAGGTTTGTAGGACAGTACAAATTTCCCTCAAGTGGATGACCTAAGGTTTATCAATCCATGGGAGGCGTAGGATGAAGATGGTCTCTCTCAAACAACCCTGCAACCAAACAACAAAGAGTCTCTTGTGTCCCCAACACACCCAATACAATGGTAAATTGTATAGGTGCACTAGTTCGGCGACGAGATGGTGATACAACTGCAATATGGATGGTAGATATAGGTTTTTCTAATATGAAAATATAAAAACAGCAAGGTAACTAATAATAAAAGTGAGCTAAACGGTATTGCAATGCTAGGAGACAAGGCCTAGGGTTCATACTTTCACTAGTGCAAGTTCTCTCAACAATAATAACATAATTGGATCACATAACTATCCCTCAACATGCAACAAAGAGTCACTCCAAAGCCACTAATAGCTGAGAACAAACGAAGAGATTATGGTAGGGTACGAAACCACCTCAAAGTTATTCTTTCCGATCAATCCAGTGGGCTATTCCTATAAGTGTCACAAACAGCCCTAGAGTTCGTAGTAAAATAACACCTTAAGGCACACATCAACCAAAACCCTACTGTCACCTAGATACTCCAATGTCACCTCAAGTATCCGTGGGTATGATTATACGATATGCATCACACAATCTCAAATTCATCTATTCAACCAACACATAGAACCTCAAAGAGTGCCCCAAAGTTTCAACCGGAGAGTCAAGACAAAAAGGTGTGCCAACCCCTATCCATAGGTTAATGGGCGGAACCCGCAAATTGATCACCAAAACATACATCAAGTGGATCACGCGATATCCCATTGTCACCACAGATAAGCACGGCAAGACATACATCAAGTGTTCTCAAATCCTCAAAGACTCAATCCGATAAGATAACTTCAAAGGGAAAACTCAATCCATTACAAGAGAGTAGAGGGGGAGAAACATCATAAGATCCAACTATAATAGCAAAGCTCACGATACATCAAGATCGTATCACCTCAAGAACACGAGAGAGAGAGAGAGAGAGAGAGATCAAACACATAGCTACTGGTACATACCCTCAGCCCCGAGGGTGAACTACTCCCTCCTCATCATGCAGAGCACCGGGATGATGAAGATGGCCACCGGTGAGGGTTCCCCCCTTCGGCAGGGTGCCGGAACAGGGTCCCGATTGGTTTTTGGTGGCTACAGAGGATTGCGGCGGCGGAACTCCCGATATATTCTGTTCCCCGAAGGTTTTAGGGTATACTGGTATATATAGGAGGAAGAAATACGTCAGGGGAGCCACGAGGGGCCCACGAGGGTGGAGGGCGCTCCCAGGGGGTGGGCGCGCCCCCTGCCTCGTGCCCTCCTCGTTGATTCCCTAACGTGCACTCCAAGTCCCCTGGATTGCTTCCATTCCAAAAATAAATTTTCCGAAGGTTTCATTCCGTTTGGACCCCGTTTGATTATTCCTTTTCTGCAAAACACTGAAACAAGGGAAAAAACAGGAACTGGCACTGGGCTCTGGGTTAATATGTTAGTCCCAAAAATAATATAAAAGTGTATAGTAAAGCCCATTAATCATCCAAAATAGAATATAATATAGCATGAAGCAATCAAAAATTATAGATACGTTGGAGACGTATCAGCCCCATCTGATGGCCTGATCACCAGTCCTCTTGAAGGATAAACACACCAAGACGGCGAGAAACGTAGACGTATGGGGGATTTTCAAGGTGGTTTTGTTAACAATCACTCTACCTGTTTTTTAGGACCCACAGGCAGCTCTCCCTCGGTTTTTGGCATGTTAAATAGCCTGTTGCTTATCGCAGTACTTGTACCAATGCGCCTCGACGTATTAATCAAATTACAATGGAAACAGTGCGCGGCTGGAGCTTTAGGGCCCCAGCTTATCACCTTTGCACCCTTTCTGTTTTCTTTCTTCTTTTTTCCTTCTTCTTCTCCCCTATGGGTAACCCTATCAGGTAGCACCTGTACACTTTGGTACATTTGATGTTTGTCAGGGGCTTCATAGCACCCCGCACTACGGCAACAAAAGTCCGAACACTTTTTATAGTATAGTTCGGCACCCCGAATTTAGAACTATATGCATTGGCTCCGAATCATGTCTTTGGTGAATAGTTGGGTTGCCCGGCTCTTGTGCTAGCTACCTTACGTTCCGCTATATCGGCTAAGGTAGTAAAGGGAGAACTACTGCGATTGTGCCTTGGTTTATCCAAAGGAGCACCTCAGTAGAGAAAGCCGAAAACTGACTGTCGTGATGCGGCGAGAGCCGGTCAGCTCTTCCGAGGATGCAAATTGGTGGAGATTTCTTCCTCATTACGCGAAGGATCGGTACTTCCCGATCAGACGCTTATAACACTCTAGTTCAGATACAAGGGGCTGCGCCAATATTTTTATTGTCAAACTCCTATGGCTAAGTGAGGGCGTTAAAGCCGCATAGTCTGATTGCCTAGTTCGTTGCGCTAAACAACTCCTTCAAGGACCATATAATTGGATCAAGATTGTTTAGATTCCATCCCGAACACCTCCGTACTACCTATGTGGGGGCAGAAGCCGACGACTGGCCAACCCTCATATTTCATACAACAAGGCCGCACAGGAGGTAAAATTCAAAACAGAACAAACATTATATTACAAACCCACTTTGTGTTATCATACAAGGTAGAAGCAACTTGAATACATTTATTCAAAGATAATGTCCTGCGAACACTGCGTCGCTACAATACGAGACCCCTCCGGGACATCTCCAAAATACTGCTCTGGTGTACGGTGCTCCTTGCCCTCGGGCGGCCCCTCGGTCACAAGCTTGATGGCGTCCATCTTCGCCCACCAGACCTTGACGCGGGCAAAGGCCATACACGCGCCCTCGATGCAGACGGACCGCTTGACAGCGTCCAGCCTAGGACAGGCATCCACCAGCCGCTTCATGAGGCCGAAGTAATTGCTAGGTATAGCTTCGGCTGGCCACATCCGGATTATTAAATCCTTCATGGCCAGTTCGGCCACCCTGTGCAGCTCGACCAGCTGTTTTAGCTGATCGCTGAAGGGCACTGGATGTTCTGGCGCAAGATATTGCGACCAGAACAGCTTCTCCATGGAGCTCCCTTCTTCGGCTCGGAAGAACTCCGCGGCGTCGGACACACTACTTGGCAGATCAGCAAAAGCCCCTGGAGAACTCAGAATCCGGGTTAGTAAAAGATACTTCCTCTTCACATACTTGCTTTGTATACTAAATGCCTTACCCGCCGCGATCTCCCGGAGTCCTGGCCTCCTGGATCTCCCGGAGGGCGCCCTGGGTCTCACTCCAGGCCGGCTCCGCACTCTGACGAGCCTTGGCGAGTTCGTTCTCTTGAGCCGAAGCACCGCGCTCCAAGGTCTCGCACTTCCTCACCGCGTCCTGGAGCTCTTGTTGGACCTCGTTGACCCGGGCCTTGAGCTTCTTACGGGCGGTCTGCTCCTTGACAGCCTTCCCCTCGGCTTCGGCCAGGGCCTTTCTCAGGGCCTCGACCTCAATCGTCGCTTCTATACATATCATGACTCTTCGGGTTTTTCGAATATATAACGGGTTATCACATACCTTGTCTTTCTTGGAGCTGCCTCCTCACCTGGCCGAGCTCCTCCTTGGCCTGCTCCAGTCTCCGCTTCAGTCCAGAGACTTCGGCAGTATGCGAGGCTGCGGCCAACAGCGACGCCTGCCTATTCATTTCAGCCAAATATAGTTAGTTTCCTGCAATAAAGGATAGATCCTCTGTCCGGCTTTTTCTTTCCAAACACAGGACAGTGTCTCAGGGGCTACTGTCTATATTGGGATTTTCTCTTTTTGCATTGCTTACCTCAAAACCTGTCAGCAGGCTGCTGCAGGCTTCGGTTAGTCCGCTCTTGGCGGACTGAACCCTTTCAATTACCGTTGCCCATAAGAACACGGTGCTCATCCATAATGGAAGCACCTCGCAGCGCTTCCAGCATATTATCCGGTGCCCCTGGTTGGACAGGGGTCACCGGCGGAATAGGCATACCCCCTTCTTTCGAAGGAGGTTGCACACCGGATTCTGGAGCCGTATCGGTCTCCAGAATCGAATCCGGCTGAGGGTCAAACTGAATACGGCCCTCATCACTAGTCTCCATGGGGATTTGCTCCCCCTGGTGTCCGGCGACGGAGGCTTCGCCTTCTGGCACCTCCTGAGCCTCTCCCCGACCTGGGAAAGTCCTTTAGGACAGCACCTCTACGTCGCCCTTGGCCTTGGGGGATTGAGCGGTCGGCAGTGACTCGCTGGCAATCGCCTTTGAATCCAATGAACCTCGTGACGAGGATCGCTGGGAGCTGTTGTGGGCCGGACTACATTAGCGTAACTAATCATGTCAATACAACGAAGATGAGAGGCTAGATTTATGGGCATGTATGAGTCTTAGCACTTACGATGCAGCCCGAGGCTTAGTGCGGGGGTGTCACTCCGGACTACTATCAACGTCCCACGCGGAGTTATCCGCGAGGGAGCCCTTCCCTTTCTTGGACGTCTCCGCCTCCAGGTTCGTGGAGGCCGCCCTCTTCTTCTTTCCCTCATTAGGGGGAGGGTTGTTCTCCTCCTCCTCCTCATTGTCGTCGTCGTCCTCGGCGGCGGAGGAAAGGGTCATTTCATCTTCGGACGTCACGTCCGAAGCACCCTTGCGACGGGGGCCACCTTTGTCCCCCTTGGCCTTCTTTCCCGGCGGCCTATAGGAAGGCAGTGGAGAATCCGGCGAACCAGGATCACCTGGATCACGTCGACGAGCTTGATGTTTTTATCCACCATACTCTGAATTTGCGTTTGCAACTCTATCAGCTCGTCTGACGCTGACCAGTTGGGGCCTTTCTCCTTCTAGGAGGTGAGCCGCATTGGGGCTCCGGCCTTAAACTCGGGAGCCGCCGCCCAAGTGGCGCCGCGCGGCTTTGTGATGTAGAACCACTGCTTCTACCACTCCTTGACAGCCTCCACAAAAGTGCCTGTGGGCCAAGTGATGTTGGGCATCTTGCTCACCATGGCGCCTCCGCACTCCGCATGCTGACAGTCCACCACCTTCGGCTTCATATTGAAGACCTTGAGCCATAGGCCGAAGTGGGGGTGGATGTGGAGGAAGGCCTCGCACACGACAATAAATGCCTAGATGTTGAGGAAGGAGTTCGGGTCTAGATCATGGAAATCTAGCCCGTAATAGTACATCAGTCCGCGGACGAAGGGGTGAAGTGGAAACCCCAATCCGTGGACGAAGTGAGGGAGGAAAACTACCTTCTCAGTAGGCTTCGGGTTGGGGATGACTTGCCCCTTGGAGGCAGACAGGGGGCGATTCCTTTCGCCAGGTACCCTTCTCCTTGACGGAGGAGACCATCCACTTGCCTTGGCCTCCAGATCCGGACATGATTGAGTGCTTCCTTGAGAAGGGGAAGATGGGAACTTGGGCGCTGGAGCTCGAGAATGGAAGGACAGAGAGGAAGAGAAGGCGTGGGTGAAGAAAGGGGATTCTTATCTCCTTATAAAGGCAGTGAATATTGAATGCCTCCCCACTCGCCTATTCTCAAGGGCTGTGTAAACGGCACAGTTGGGTCACCCACGCCCGTATTGATGAGAATCCCGCAATAAGGGGACATGATATCTGCTTTGACAAGACATGCCAATGGCAACCACGTCTCAAAACGTGGAGCGGCACACAAAAACGGTTCGAAATTATGACCGGGCGGACGTGATGTCATGTTGCAAAAAGTTGTCAGCGGATTGGACTCGTGGAATATTATATTCTCTGTGGTTGTGTGTGTGGTGTGTGTGTTACAAGTCCAAACACGACCATTACGTCCGAAGACCATCTTGGAGTTCGGAAGGAGGAACCCGCCTTGCAATGCCGAAGACAGATCTATGCGTCGGATACCTTGTCATTGAAGCCAGGTTCAGGGGCTACTAAGGGAGTCCTGGACTAAGGGGTCCTAGGGCGTCCGGCCTATTAGCCATGGGCCGGACTGATGGGCTGTGAAGATACGAAGACTGCACCCGTATCTGGATGGGACTCTCCTTGGCGTGGAAGGCAAGCTTGTCGATCAAATATGTAGATTCCTTTCTTTGTAACCGACCTTGTGTAACCCTAGATCCTCCCGGTGTCTATATAACCCGGAGGACTTAGTCCGGAGAGGAGAGATTCATGATCATAGTCATACAGGCTAGGCTTTTAGGGTTTAGCCATTACGATCTCTAGGTAGATCAACTCTTGTAATACTCATATTCATCAAGACCAATCAAGCAGGAAGTAGGGTATTACCTCCATAGAGAGGGCCGGAACCTGGGTAAACATCGTGCCCCCTGTCTCTTGTTACCGTCGACCTTAGACGCACAGTTCGGGACCCCGTACCCGAGATCCGACGGTTTTGACACCGACAACCTCCTCTCCCATCTGCTGGCTGTCTGTCAGTGTTAGAGTCTTCTGCATCATCATCATTGACTCCTCAACATCCTTTCGAACAGCCGGATAAATCTCCTTCTTCAACTTTTCAAACAATGCATTCTGCTTCATTTCACTCCTAGCTTTTTTCATGCTGAGCCTCTCTTCTTTGCAGAGTGTGAAAGCCCTCTTGTGCGGGACATTAACACCTATACCCCTTGCACGGCCAGGGGGCTCTTTTGTGTCCATAGCAATGGATAGAATGTCACATGGCCCGGAGTTCCTGTAGAGCCTTCCAGGGATCTTGGAAGCCTCTACCGTCACTTCGTACAGTTTGGCATCACGTACGTTTTCAAAGTAATAAGTTCCGTCATCATGCCTCTTTGCACGTGCCCGCAAGTAGTCTCTGGCGTGTTCTCCCTTGATTTCACTAAAGGCCGGATTCCCACCCGCCGCTACTTCTTCTTTGTCCTACTGTTCCCATATCAGTTTCATGCCGTAGTATCCTGCCACACCCATACGGTGGGGGTGTATGTTCTTCTTTTGAAGTTCCGATTGCTTGAAACTCTTTGCAGCAAACTCTGGAGTTGCCCTGACCCTTTTGAATTCTGCCCAGTTAGCCTTTGTAATTTGGGGGTATGCGGGGATTGGGTCCTTGCCTTCACTCAAGTACTTCTTGTACAGCACGTGCTTCCAGTTTCTCCAAGCATCCCTAGCCTTCTTCAGTGCAGCGTGTTCCACCTACATTCTCCACTGCTCTCGAAGGTTGAAGTGATCCATGATCTCTCGGACTATCCTTCTCCGTGTTTCTATGTCAGCTTTTCGAAACCCCGGCAGATTAATGTTGAGCCTTGCCCTGCCAAGAAATCCACACACACTCCTGAACCTCATGCGTGCTTTATCTGGTTTAGTTGGAGCCCAGGACTTTAAATCAATCTCGGTTACTTCATATACACCTTTAGGCTGGTGTATGGGCTTCCTTGGAGCGTTCCTTCGTGTCCTGACCGGAAGGGTAATTGCTGCAGCTCTATCCCGTTCAAGACTACTTGATCCCTCACAATCTGCTGAAGACCTAGGGTTGTCCGAATAATATGAAGATACATGGCCTGAATGAGTGATGCCGCTGCTACTCGGCATCTACAGAGAACACATGCGAAACTCAGGAAAGGATGATAAGCATAAAACTAACAACTTGGTATCAAGCTTTCTAAACATGCCATGCAATAATTTAGAAAATGTATGGCTAATTTGTTAAGTTTGTGTGACTCGGGCACCCGCGATCTGTAAATAGGTAGTAAATTATTGGAACAAATACAACTTATATGTAGTAAGGAAGGTAGATAATGAAATTGGAAGAGGGATTGCGAGGAAATATGCCTCACTGAGATGGAGAGCAATAACTAACAGGCTTCTTAATGCAAACCCGACCGAACCACAGGAGAGGCGAGGGTTACTGCATCGATATGCTCGAGGGTGGCTGGTGAGCAAACAAAGACGGCGACGCGCGGGCCGCCACGTGTTGGGAACGACAGTGGAGGTAGGATTGACGCCGAAGAGCGGGCACACGGCCGGGGTGAGCACGGCGGCGCCGGAGAGGGTTGTGCTATGGATCTGGGGGAGGGGGAGCTCGCGAAGGAGATTGGGTGGACTAGATGAGTGAAACGCGT